>NW_021703779.1:57797796-57834633 GCF_005190385.1 Monodon monoceros | reverse complement strand
GAGAGAGAGAGAGAGAGAGAGAGAGAGAGAGAGAGAGAGAGAGAGAGGAGAATACAGTGGGACCTAGAGTAAAAGTGAAAGAGGTGGAAGACTGAGCTAGAGAGACAATGAAAGAGAGAGAGAAGTATGAGAGAGGGAGGGCAGGAGAGGGAGAGGAGAGACAGAGAGAGACTGGGATTAAGGGAAGGAAGACAAACAGAAAAGCAGAAGCAGAAACGGAGAGGTGCAGAGAAGGAGGGAGAGGTAAAAATGCACAGAGAAAGATAAAGAGAGAATAAGTGAAAAGAATAAATAGAAAAGGGCAAAAAAAAGAGAGGCTGAGGTTGGGAGAGAGAGAGAATGGGAAACAAGAGGGTGAGTGTAAAACCTGGGCACAATCATAGAAGGGCTCACAGAAAAATGCATACCTAAGTCAAGAGAAATCACTGGAAGGATTCCCAGCTCGGACAGACCCCAACCCAATGCCTGGGCCCTGAGCAACCAGCCCCACCTGTCCATCCTTGGACAGCTCTGTTAGAAAGTTCTTCCTTATTGTCAAATCAAGAGGGCGAGAGTGGACAGGATGGGAGCACAAGGCAAACTACCTGGGCTGGGTTCGGTTCTGAGAGGTCTAACGTGAGGAAAGTCTGAGGGCAAGTCCACTGGGGAGAATGAGTGATGCCCCCAGGCAAAGAGAAATGCCAGGGGCAGATGCGAAGCTGGGGTACAGGTCTAGAGCAGGGTCGGGGTGGAAGAGAGATGGGATCCAACAGGGAGTGGGTTCCAGGCGGTTGCTGAAATCGGTGCATGGGTGGCGTTGGGGCTGCTGGCTGGGGTGGCTCCAAAGGGCTGCCTACGCAGAACTCAATGCTGCCTACTTGTTGCCTTTGTCCATTGGTCAGGATGTGGAGAATGTTAGATTTGATGTCAGATGACCTGGCTTTGAAAGGCAGCCCCGCCCCTTCCTAGCTGTGTGGACCTGGGTCTTAGTTTCCTCATCTGTAAACTGGGGACAATACTCCTTACCTCATATTGTTGCTTGGATGATTCCAGATGATAATAGGGTAAAAATACCAACAGGGGCATGGTTTAGCCCTGCTGCTGGAACCACACAGAACACATCGGCTTCCTCTGTCCCGTGACAGCCCGTCAAAGGGCTGAACACAAAGCCTCTGGCCCCTTCAGTCTTCTCTTTTCCAGGTCCTTCAATCATTCCTCGGAGGACAGGATGCCTCTTGAATTAGAAACTTAATGGAAGATCTCCCAGGGAGGATGCTGGGATGCAGGCAGCGAGAGAGCTTCGGTAGGCAAAAGCACCACATTTCAGAGGGCTTTTAAAAGACTCTAGCCCTGAAAGAGACCATTTGGTCCAAACCACTTTCCTTTTGCTAAATTGAAACCTCCTAGAAAGCCACAAGGAAAACCTCCTAGGGCAGGCCCTCCCCAAGCAGGCGGTTTATGGGGTGGAGTGTGGGGGGCCTCAACTATAGTTGCTCCTCCACCCCCAAGAAAGAGCCACAGGGCAGGGCACTCTCAAGAAAGCTCCCCTAGAGCTGGAGCAACACTGCCTTGGGGTTCAACCCAAACTCCGGCCCCACAAGATGCCGGGCAGGAAGGCTCTCTAGACAGATGGGCAGGGCTGGGGATGGTGGGGGTGGGGTGGGGGGAGGGGCTCAGCTGTGTGCTAAGGCCCAGAATCTTGGGTCTGCCAACAGAGGGAGCCAAGAGCAGAGGAAGATCGACCCAGAAATGGCAAAACCAGGGCTCTTCAACGGGGGTGACGGTGGGAGAATGGGAGTGGGCTATCTTGCAGCATTAATTTTGCAGTCCCACTAGCACCTTTGATGCTCCCTCTCAGTGCCCCTCTACCTGCCAAAGCCCTCTTCATGTCTCAGTGTGAGGAGCTCAAATGTCCCTGGGAGCTGGGGGCTTGTGGGGAGGGGAGGAAAGGAGCTGAGTGGGGGAGCTGTTCTGAAGGGGAGGAAGGAGGCAGTGGGGGGAGCAAGGCAGGCTGGTGAAGCCCTCCCCCCAGCAGGCACTTCAATAATCTGATTTCCATAAAGAGAACTTTCCAGGCCATAAAGATTTTATTGAAACTCCCAGCAGCCTGATAAAAGCATAATTCCACTGACCACAATCTACCTAGGAATAGCTCCAGGATATTAGGCTGAAACTCAGCAAAGCTATCCCTTCTGGAAGGCTGCTCTGCTCCCCTTCCCCCTTTCCCCTTTTCTCCTATGGGAGGGAGGGGCCTCCATTTGGCCCAACTGTGGACTATCCACACTCCACTGGGAAAAATCCACTCATCCAGCCCTGAAAATAAGCCCAGCTCTACAGGCCTGGGACAGAGAGAAAGGATGCCCTGGGTCGGGCAGTACAGGAGTCCGCTGACATTCCTGCTGGAGTTCCATGTCTACCATGGCCTGGTCCAGACCTGCTGCTCCCGTAGGGTATGTACATAAGGGTCTGAAAGAGGGGCTTTCAGCTCTGAGCCCCTGACTGGGACCCAGTCTAGAATTGGAGTCTCCTGAGAGATGGTTGGAGACAACATAAAAGAAAGACTCCAGACTCTAGTGGCCAACAGTCCTGGATCTGAATCCTTGCTCTGCTGCTTACTGGCTATGTGACCTTAGGTGAGTCACTTGTCTTCTCTGAGTTCCAGCTTCGTATCTGCAAAATGAGGAAAAGAATACTTACTTATTCAAAGCGTTAAGGATAAGTGAGAGAATATGAGATGCCTAGTGTGATGCCTAGGATGAAGTAGGCTGTCAATACCCACTACTCATCACCACCCTATTCCCCTCACCCCACATGACCACTCCCTTCTCCTCATTTCCACAGTTGGTCATAGTTCCCCTCAACCATAGCTGGTCCTCCACCTCCAAGAAAGAGCCACAGGGCAGGGTACTCCTAAGGGAGCCCCCATGGAGCTGAAGCAACACTGCCTCAGGGTCAGACCCCAACCCCAACCCCACGAGATGCAGAGTGGGAAGTTGAGGTAGACAGATGGGCAGGGCAGGGGATGATGGGGGTGAGGGGAGAGGCTCAGCTGTGTGCTTCCTTGTAGGAGACAATAGGTACCAAGAAAACAGCCCATGGAAGGCTCCCTGATTCTATGGGTTAAAGTGCTGATTTCTGACTAAACTAACCCCCTCTGTGACTTTGGGCAAGTCCTTTTCCCTCTCTGAGCCTCAGTCTCCCACCTGTCAAATGAGAGTGGGCAGTTAGATGAAGTGGTCTAAGTAACTTCCTGGTTCTGATTTTGTATGACTAGAACACTGCCTAAAATTCTGATTAGTCAGGACTATCCATTCATTTATTTATTCAACAAATATTTAATAAGCACCTTATATGTACCAGGCATTGGTTTAAATGCTGGGAATAAAGCATTTGGAAAAACAGAAAAAAACTGCTGCTTCATAGAGCTCAATGAAATCAATCAATAAAAGAAAGGGCCACAGCTGCCCTGCCCTGCTGCAGAGCATGCACAGATGACCTCACCGATGGATGGGCCTGGAGAGATCCAGGTCCTGAGGAGGACAGAGTCAGTTTACTCAGGTAACACCCAGGGTGATTCTGTGGCCTCTTCTTTACGTCTCTTCTCGTTGGTTAGGTCAGGAGTGGGAAGAGTGACAGCTCTGCCCATCAGGGAGTTCCCCTGAGAGTGGGGATCAGAGGGATTTCCATGCTCCCCAGAGTGGGGTGTGACCAACACCCCTTGATTCATACTATACCTGAGAGTTGCCTCTGGGCTGCCCACAGAGGGTCCCATGTAAAAGTGGCTACTTGCAAATGAGCCTTAATGGTTAGCAGGAGAAGGTGGAATGTGATACCCAATAGTGTAGAGACAGGAGGCAGACATATTGGGTCTGGACAGAAGACAAGACAGCAAGGGAAAGAATTCAACATTGAGCCTAAATAAAGGGTTAATTAGAGTCAATCCAGGAGCAGTTAGTATTCTGTTGGAGGTACCAGCAGGGGTAGGGAGACTCTGGGAAGGCTCCCAGAGGTGGCCTGGAAAGACAAGTTGAAGAATGAAGGTGGTCCATGTCTGTAGTACAAAGAGGCCAACCTGGTCTTTGGTCCAGCTCTGTCAATGATTTGCTGAGTACCAATTTTCTAGTCTAGGTAATTAAAGATTTGGACAAAATGATGTCTTAGGAAAGTCTCAGCTGGAGACTTGCTGTAGGTTGAGAGTGTCTAAAACTATACTGGAACCTCCATGAGGGTTGGTATCCCAGTACATAGCACAGACCCTGGCACAAAGCACATCCTCAACTAATGTTTGTTGAGTGGTTTGTCAGGGCTGTGGGGGGATGCCTGAGATGGCAAGCTCTCTCTAGAGTCTCCTAGTTTCAGCTTCTACCACTCCTCCTAAGGAGTATGTTTACTGTTTTTGCTTGATTAGCCCTTATTATCCAACTTCTTTTTAAAACTTTTAAATTATTTTTTATTGAAATAAAGTTGATTTACAATGTTTCAGATGTACAGGAAAGTGATTCAGTTATATATATATATTTTTTTTCTTTTTCAGATTCTTTTCCATTATAGTTATTATAAGATATTGAAGGGCTTCCCTGGTGGCGCAGTGGTTGAGAGTCCGCCTGCTGATGCAGGGGACACGGGTTCGTGCCCCGGTCCGGGAAGATCCCACATGCCGCGGAGCGGCTGGGCCCGTGAGCCATGGCCGCTGAGCCTGCGCGTCCGGAGCCTGTGCTCCACAACGAGAGAGGCCACAGCAGTGAGAGGCCCGTGTACCGCAAAAAAAAAAAAAAAAAAAAAAAGATATTGAATATAGTTCCCTGTTCCCTGTGCTATACAGTAAATTATCCAGCTTCTGGTAAGATAATCTATATATTCCTTAAGGAACTACCTCACTCCCATTCTCAGTCTCTGTGGTTCAGTTAGAGACTGACTCCACTCTTGGCTCAAGGGAAGAGCACGTGATTCAGACCTCGCTCCATGTCCCTTGGCATAGCAATTAGTTTACAGATGGGCACAATTAATTTAGAAACTTAGTTCTGGGACTTTTGAAAGAATTGTTGGGAAGAGATCATTTCTCTTTACATTGAATTTGGAGTTTGAGGGTGTTAACTTGGACCTGCTGGCCACTATCTAGAAACCACAAGAGAGCAGAACTGAGAGGACAAAAGCACAAGACTGAGTCTTAATGATTGCATGAGGCTCCAGATCCAGCTGTGCCTGAAGCTAGACCTACCCATGACCTTATCAACTTTGTGAGCTGATTAATATCCTTCTTTTAAAAACCTGATGCCTATGTCAGTTGGATTTGAGTTACATGCAACATGAAGAATGCTGTGAATAATATACTTCCTCCTCACCTTCCATATGGTCCAGTCACTCAGGGTCACTTGCCAGTCTTAAATAAGTCATGAACTTTCATATCTCCATCTTTTGCGCATGCTGTTGCTTCGTTCACAGACGTCTGTCTATCCAGAGTCATTCAGAGCAGGACATCAGGAATGGTGGGGTAAGGGCCTCCAAAAATCTGCTACTCCTTAAAAGCAGTAAGAACGCCAGAACAAATGGTTAAAATCAACTTTTCCAGAACCCTGGAAAGTAACCAAAAGTTTGCAATGATATGAGGAGCATTATTTGGAAAAAAAAAAAACCAAACAACTGCTGATTCTTGGTAAGAACAGTGAGATTTGTGAGGTTTGGACTTGTCCTATTCCCATCTCTTTCTCCCAAGCTCCATAGTAGCCTGGAAAACCAGTAGCCTAGCAACACCCAGAGGGAGCATACCAGGTTTGAAGATCCTCAAAAAGCCCAATTCCTAGAGAATTGTCACTACTTGACCTGTCTAGCAGCTCCTTGGAAAAGTATCATTCACAGAGTTTTTATTTGACCTGGCTCAGAGTTCACTCAGTGGGAAAGATCCTACCCCTAGAGCATTTATTGAAAACAAACAGTAACAATTGTTTAATACCACAGCAGCAGTACCAATTGGGGGAAAGAAGAGACTATCTGGTCAAAAAACTTAAAAAGAAGATCTGGGGAATGAGAAGTTAATAGGGGGCTTTGAAATGCTCTGACATGTCATATTCCTGAAGATCTAGGAGGCCACTTGCATTTGCGGGGCTGTGTGCATGCACCAAATACACATGAAAAGGCCCTACTTTTTCACGTCTGGCTGACATTGGGGCTTGGTGGAGGTAGAAAGTGATGGCAAAGGCAGAATTGCAAACTGCTAGAGCATTGAAGGAGTAACCCGACACACACACGCACATGCACACACGCACAAACACACACACACAGCCTCTCATCAAAGGGTTGATGATCACTCATTCAAAGTATTTAAGGAAATTTCTGTTCAGTCATTAGTGACCACTAAGCTAACCAAGCATTCACTTCAGGAGCCACATATGACAGAAAATGTGCTTTACAGAATTAGTTAGGAAAAGTCACTAAATAGGCAAACAACAACAACTAAAACAAGCAGTAATGAAACCAAACCCTGAGGAGGGGGGAGAAACTGATTTCCAGAGTTGCCACATTATAGTATTGAAATGTCAAGTTTTCTACAAAAAATTATGATACATACAAAGAAAACATGTATTGCCCATACACAGGAAAAGTAGCCAAAAGAAACTGTCCCTGAAGAAGAGGTTGGACTTACCAGGCAAAGACTTTAAATCAGCTATTACAAAATATGCTCCTCAAAAATCAGTTAATGTAACGACTTCCCTGGGGGTCCAGTGGTTAAGAATCTGCCTTCCAATGCAGGGGACACAGGTTCGATCCCTGGTCGGGGAACTAAGATCCCACATGCCGCAGGGCAACTAAGCATGTGTGCTCTAGAGCCTGCGTGCCACAACTAGAGAGCCCACATGCCACAACGAAAGATCCCACATGCCACAACTAAGATCTCGTGTCACAACTAAGACCCGACACAGCCAAATAAATAAACAAATATTTTTTAAAAAAATCAGTTAATGTAATCTATCACAGCAACAGGCTAAAGAAGAAAAATTATATGATCATATCAACAGATGCAGAAAAAGCACTTGATCAATTAATGATAAAAACTCCTTGATAAAGAACATCTACAAAAAACTTACAGCTAACATCATAATTAATGGTGAGAAACTAGATGCTTTCCCCCTAACATCAGGAACAGGCAAGGATGTCTGCTCTCACCACTCCCATTCAACATTGTACTGGAAGACTTAGCTAATGCTATAAGACCAAAAAAAGTATACATATTGGCAAGGAAGAAATAAAAAGTCTTTGTTCACAGGTGATATAATTGTCCACATAGAAAATCCTAAAGAATCAACAAAGACTCCTGGAACTAATAAGCAATTATAACAAGGTTGCAGAATATAAGGTTAATATAGGAGTATGTTTTTTAAAAACTGGAGGAAATCATGCCTAAAGAATTAAAGGGCATCAAAATTGAAAAGGAAGAAGTCAAATTATTTCTGTTTGCAGATGACATGATCTTATATGTAGAAAACCCTAAAGATTCCACAAAAAGTTGTTAGAACTAATAAATAAATTCAGCGAAGTTGCAGGATACAAAATCAACAACAACAAAAAATCAATTGTGTGTCTACACATTAACAACGAACAATCCAAAAAGGAAATTTAGGGAACAATTCCATTAACAATAGCATCAAAAAGGATAAAATACTTGGGAATAAACTTAAGCAAGGAGGCAAAATTCTCATACACCGAAAACTACAAAATGTTGCTGAAATAAATGAAAGAAGACATGTAAAGGGAAATATATCCCATGTCCATGGAGTGAAAGACTTAATATCGTTAAGAGGACAATATTTACCCTAAGAGATCTGCAGATTCAATGCAATCTCTGTCAAAATCCCAACAGTGTTTTTTTGTTTGTTTGTTTTATTTTGTTTTTTTCAGAAATAGGAAAAACATCTTAAGGTTCATTGCAAGTTCAGGGAGCTCAAATAGCCAAAACACTCTTGAAAAAGAAGAACAAATTCAGAGTACTTACACTTCCTGATTTCATACCTTACTACAAAGCTATAGTAACCAAAACAGTGGAATACTGGCATAAGGATGGACATATAGACTAATGGAATAGAATAGAGAGCCCAGAAATAAACCCTAGTGTATATGGTCAAATGATTTTTGACAAAGATGCTAAAACCATTCAGTGGGGAAAAGACCGTCTTTTCAAGAAATGATGCCAGGAAAACTGGATATCCATGTGTGAAAGAATGAAATTGGACCCTTACCTAACACCATATAAAAAATTAACTCAAAATTGATCAAAGACCGAAACATAAGAGCTGAAACTCTAAAACTCTTAGAAGAAAACATGGGAGGAAATCTTAATGGCATTGGATTGACCTCAAAAGCACAGGCAACAAAGGAAAAATAGACAAATTGGACTTCAAAATTAAAGACTTTTGTACATCAAAGGATACTATCAACAGAATGAAAAGACAACCTATAGCATAGGAAAAATATTTGCAAATCACATAGCTGATAAGAAATTAATATCCAGAGTATATAAAGAACTCCTAAAACCCAACAACAACAACAAAAAAACAAACAACCCAATTCAAAAATGGACAAATGAATTGACATTTCTGCAAAGAAGATATACAAATGGTCAATAAGCACATGAAAAGATGTTCAGTATCATTAATCATTAGGGAAATGCAAATCAAACCCACAAAGAGACATTACTTCAGACATTACAACCATTAGGATGGCTATTTTTTTTTAAAACCAAAACCAAAAAATCACAAAACAGAAAATAATAAGTATTGGCCAAGATGAGGAGAAATCAGAACTCTTGTGCACTGCTGGTGGAAATGTAAAATGGTGCAGCTGCTGTGGAAAGCAGTAAGAGAAAAAAATAAAAATAGAATTACTATATGATCCAGCAATTCCACTTATGGGTATATACCAAAAATAATTGAAAGCTGGGACTTGAACAGATACTCGTACACCTATGTTCATAGCAGTATTATTCACAATAGTCAAATGATGGAAACAACCCAAATGTCCATCAACGGATGAAGGGATGAACAAAATGTATGTACAATGGAATATTATTCAGCCTTAGAAAGGAAGGAAATTCTGACAAATACTGTAGCGTGGATAAACCTTGAAGACATTATGCTAAATGAAATAAGCCAGACAGAAAAAGATAAATGTTGTATGATTCAACTTATGTGAGATACCTAGAGTAATCAAATTCATAGAGACAGAAAGTAGAATGGTGGTTACCAGGATCTGAAGAGAGGGTGGAATGGAGAGTTATTGTTTTCTGGAGATAAATGGTAGTGATGGCTGCACAACAATGTGAATGTACTTAATGCCAATGATATGTACACTTAAAATGGTTATAATGGTAAGTTTTATGTTATGTATATTTTACCACGATAAAACCAAATTTTAATAAAGATATGTATAATAAATTTATACTTGCTACCACAAAAGATGGTAAAATTGTGATTTTTATGTTATGTATATTTTAACACATACACATGCACACACACACACACACACACACACACACACACACACATACACAAGAGCCAAATAGAAATTCTCAACTTGAAAAGTACAGTAACTGAAATGAAAAATTCACTAGAGGGGGTCAACAGCTGATTTGAGCTGACAGAGGAAAGAATCAGCAAACTCGAACTTAAACTGAGATGTTCCAGTCTGAAGACTAAAAAAATTTTTTAAAATATGAAGCAAAATGAACAGAGCCTCAGAGACACATGTGACATCATCAAGTGTATCAACACATGCATAATGGTAGTCCCTGAAGGAGAAGAGAGAAAGAAAGCAGAAGAGAAATAATAATCCAAAGTCCCAAATTTGGTTAAAAAAATACAACACCCATCTACATATTCAAGAAGCTCAATGAACTTCAGATAGGATAAATGCAATGAGATCCACACCTAGACATGTCATAGTCAATTGATAAAAGTCAAAGACAAAGAGAGAAACTTGAAAGCAGTAAGAGAAAAATCACATACAAGTGATCAGTAATAAGACTGATGAGATTATGAGAAGCTAACTTCTCATCAGAAACCACAGAGGCTGAAAGACAGTGGAATGACTAATCAAACTGCTGAAAGAAAAAGATTGCCAAGCAAGAATTCTCTGTCCAGCAAAACTATCCTTGAAAATTAAGGAGAAATTAAGGCATTCCAAGTTTCAAAAAACAAACAAACTGATATTCCATTACTAGACCTACCTACTGATATTTCAGCACCAGACCTTCCCTACAAGAAATATTAAAGGGAGTTCTTCAGGCTGAAATGAAAGGACTCTACATGGTAACTTGAATCCACAGAAAGAAATCAAGAGTACTATTAAAGGTAACTACACAGGTATATAAATGACAATACGATTGCATTTTCATTTGTAATGCTTTTCTTCTGACTTAAAAGACAATGGTACAACAAAAACCCCACACACATACAAACATAAAAATACATTAAATTAGAATATACTCCTGAGGGATGGGGATGTGGAATGGAGTTATAAGTGTGAACAGAAAAATAAATTATGTAAAATACTTTAAAAAGACAATGGCATAAGGTAACAATAAAATTGTGTTAATGGGCTTATAATGTATAAAATTGAAATTTATATTACAATAACAGCACAAAGGAGGGAGGAGGGAATGAATATGTGGGAGCAAAGTTTGTATACTATTGATATTAAGTTAGCATTAATCCAGACTATAATGCTTTAAATTAAGATCTTAATTGTAATCTCCAGGACAACTACTAAAAAAAAAAAATCTCAAAAATACATGGTAAAATACACGACAAGAGAATAAAAATGGTACACTAAAATATCTAACTAACACAAAAGAAGGCAGTAATGGAGGAATAGAGGAACAAAAAAGACACAAAACGT
Source organism: Monodon monoceros (assembly GCF_005190385.1). Lineage (NCBI taxonomy): Eukaryota > Metazoa > Chordata > Mammalia > Artiodactyla > Monodontidae > Monodon > Monodon monoceros. The sequence goes on along the minus strand of NW_021703779.1, from coordinate 57,823,767 downwards.
ATAGAGAACTAATAGCAAATGGCAGGTATGATTCCAATCATATCAGTAATTGCATTAAATGTAAATGAATTAAATGCCTCAATCAAAAGATAGAGATTGGCAAAACGGATTTTGCAAATCCATGATCAACTATATATTGTCTAAAAGAGGCATATATTAGATTTAAAGTCACAAATTTGTTGAAAACAAAAGGATGGAAAAAGACATATCATGCAAACAGTAACCAAAAGATAGCTGAAGTAGCTATACTAATATCAACAAAATACACTTTAAGACAAGTTGTTACTAAAAAAATTATGTTTTATAATGATAAAAGGGTCAATTCATCAGGAAGGTATAAAAAATATAAATGTATATGCACCTAATAAAACAGCTCCAAATTACATGAAGCAAACACCAGCAGAACTGAGGGAAGAAATAAAGAATTCAACAATAATTTTTGAAGACTTCAATACCCCACTTTCAATATTGGATAGAACAACTAGGCAGAAGATCAACAAAAATGTACATGACTTGAACAACACTATTAACCAGCCTAATAGACAGTTATAGAATACTCCACTCAACAACAGCTATATACATACTCTTCTCAAGTGCACATGGAACATTCTCCATGGTAGATCATATATTAGATTATAAAACAAGCCTCAATAAGTTTAAAATAATTGAAATAATACAAAGTATGTTCTCCACTCAGAATGAAAATAAATTAAAAATCAATAAAACGAGGAAATTTGGGAAATTCACAAATGTGTAGAAATTAACACACTCCTAAATAATCAATGGGTCAAAGAAAGACTACAAGAGACATAAGAAAATACTTTGAGATGAATGAAAACAGAAACACAACATACCAAAATGTATGGGATGCACCTAAAGCAATACTTAGAGGAATATTTATAGTTGTAAGTGCCCATATTAGAAAAGAAGAAAGATTTCAAATACAATAATAACCTAATCTTTCACCTTAAAAAACTAGACAAAGAAGAGCTAACTATACCTCAAGCAGGAGAAGGTGGGAAATAATAAAGATTAGAGCAGAAATGAATCAAATAAAGAATAGAAGAACAATAGAGAGAATCAACAAAATTTAAAGTTGTTTTTTTGAAAATATCAACAGAATTGACAAACTATTAACTAGGCTGAGGAAGAAAAAGAGAGAGAAGACTCAAATTACTAAAATGATAAATGAAAGCAGGACATGACTACCATCCTTACAAAAATAAGAAGGACTATATGAAGGAATATTATGAAAAACCGCATGCCAAAAAATTAAATAAACTGGATGAAAGGGACACATTTCTAGAGGGAAACTGCTGAAACTTATGTGAGAAAAATTAAAAATTTTTGAATAGACTATAACAAGAGATTGAACTAGTAATTTTTAAAAATCCCATAGAGAAAAGCTCAGACTCAGATGACTTTGCTACTGAATTCTATCAAACATAAAGAAAACATAATACTAATTCTTCACAATCTCTTCCCAAAAAAAGATTAATAGGGCACACTTCCCAACTCATTCTACGACATCAGTATTACCTTGATTCCAAAACCAAAACCATCACAAGAAAACTACGGTCCAATGCATATAGACTCCAAAATACTCAACGAAATACTAGCAACAAAATCCAACAACTTATAAAAAGATTTATATACCAAGACAAAGTGGGATTTATCCCAGGAATTCAAGATTGCCTTAACATCCAAAAATGAGTCAATGTACACTATGTTAATAGAATAAAGGACAAATGAAATGCAATCATCTCATTGGACACAGAAATAGTTTTTCGACAAAATCCAACAAGCTTTCGTGATAAAACACTAAACAAACTAGGAATAGAAGGAGACTTCCTCAATCTGATCAAGGACATCTACCAAAAACCCACAGCCAACATCATACTTCATGGTAAAAGACTAGATGCTTTGCCCTAAGATCAGAAACAAGACAAGGATATCTGTTTTTACCACTTCTGTTAAACATTGTATTGGAGGTTCTAACCAGGGCAATTAGGCAAGAAATAAATATTCATAAAGGCATCCAGACTGGAAAGAGGTAAAATTATCTCTATTCACAGATGGTATGACTTTTATAGAGAAAATCCCAAGGAATACACACACACACACACACACACACACACACACACACACACACACACACCACTATTAGAATAACCAAGTTCAGCAAGGTTGCAAGATACAAAATCAATATATAAAAATTAATTGTATTTCTACACACTAGCAATGCACTATCTGAAAAAGAAATTAAGAAAATAGTTCCATTTACAGTAGCATCAAAAAGAATAAAAAACAACTAGGAATATATTTAATGAGTGAAGTACAAGTCCTATACATTGAAAACTATAAAAGATTGCTCAAATAAATGGAAGAAGACCTAGATAAATGGAAAGACATGACATGTTCATGTATCGGAAGGCTTAATATTAAGATGGCATTGAGCTCCAAATTGATCTATAGATTCAGTGCAATCCTTATAAAATAACCAGCTTTTGTTTTTAGAAATGGATAAGCAGATCCTAAAATTCATGTGAAATTACAACGAATCCAGAATAGTCAAAACAAACTTGAAAGGGAAGAACAAAATTGGAACACTCTTCCTCGATTTCGAAACTCACTACAAAGCTACAGTAATCAAGACAGCGTGATACTGACAGAAGGATAGACATTGAGACAAACGGAATAGAATTGTGAGTCCAGAAATAAACTCTTGCGTGTACAATCAATTGATTTTCAACAAGAGTGCCAAGACAGTTCAGTGGGGACAAGAATAGTCTTTTCAACAAATAGTACTGGGAAAACTGGCAAAATAATAAAGTTGGACCCTTACCTCATGCCATATTAAAAAATTAATTCAAAACGTATTAGATGTAAGAGCTAAAAGTATAAAACTCTTAGAAGAAAACAGTGACTTTGGATTAGGTTCTTATGGTTTCTTAGACATGAGACCAAAAATACAGGTGAAAAAGAAAGAATAGACAAGTTGGACCTTATCAAAATTAAAAACTTTTGTGCTTCAAAGGACACCATCAAGAAAACAAAAAAGACAAATACACATCACCAGATGGGAGAAAATATTTGCCAACCGTATATCTGATAAAGGATTTATACTTGGAATAAAGAACTCTTATAACTCAAAAATAAAAAGACAAACAATCCAATTAAAAACTTGGGAAATGATCTGAATAGATCATTTCTCAGGGAAGATATACCACTGGCCAAGAACACACGAAAAGATGCTCAACATCATTAGCCATCAGAGAAATCAAAACCACAAGGAGATACCAGTTCATACACACTGCAATTGCTATAACCAAAAAGACAATTAACAACAAGGGTTGGCAAGGATGTGGAGAAATTGGAACCATCATACACTGCTAGTAGAAATATAAAATGGTGCAACTGCTTTAGAAAACTATTTGGAAGTTCCTCAAAAAATTAAACATAGAATTACTATATGATCCAACAACGTCACTCATATATATATACGTGTGTGTGTGTGTGTGTGTATATATATATATATATATATATATACCCAAGAAAAATGAAAACATATGTCCACACAGAAACTTGTACATGAAGCTTCATAACAGCATTATTCATAATAGCCAAAAAGTGGAAAAAACCCAAATGTCATCAACTGATGAATGGATAAACAAAATGTGGTTTATCCATATGATGGAACATTACTCAGCTGTGAAAAGGAACAAAGTACAGTTTCATGCTACAGCATGGATGAAGTTTGAAAACATTATGCTAAGTGGAAGAGACCAGACACAAATGCCACGTATTCTATGATTCCATTTGTATGAAATTTCCAGAAAAGGTAAATCCATAGAGATAGGGAGTAAATTAGTGGTTGTCAGAGGCATGGGGTGGGGAAGATGGGAATTGGGTATAGGATTTCTTTTGGGGTTGATGAAAATGCTCTAAAATTAGATAATGGTGAGAGTCACACAACTCTATGAATTTCCTAAAAACCACTGAATGGTGCAGTCTAAATCGGTGAATTTTATGGTTTGTGAATTATATCTCAATAAGAGTCTTATTAGAAAAAAACTAGTCACTCAGTTTCATTCTTCTGTGAAACAGTCCTGAGCTTCACAGCAAGGATAAGGCAACAGGAGGGAGAATGGCAAGGCCTGAGCTGCTATTTATTGAGTACCTCTTCTTGGCAGGCACTGCACTGGGTACTTTGCATACCTCAACTTGTTTGAATCTAGGACTAATTCTGTGAGGAAGGAATTACCATCTCCAGTTTACAGCTGGCAAAACTGAGGCACTTGCAGGAAGTGGTGGAGGCTGGATTGAAATCCAGGGCTGTGCTCTATCCCCTCTTCCAGGGGCCTGGCTACAGGGGCTCCTGCCATGGATGAGGCTGTTCCTTTGATCCCTTTGTCCCTGGCCATGGAGTGGAGGAGACGGTGGGCACTAGCTGGCGCTTGGTCTCTGATGCCCTGTCCAACTGAGCTCTCCCTCTGGGGGCTGCGGGCTGGGCAGGGGTGCGCAGATGAGCTCAGCTCTGGCTGTTGCAAACCAGTCGAGCTGGCGGCTTGCAGACTGGGTGTATTTTTATCACAGGTCACAGGGAATTTCCCAACCAGGGGATCAATATCAGTTCATTATTCATGGGGGTGGAGTCTGGGGCTGGTAGCTGGTGGCAGCTGTGCTTAAGGACTCCTGCAGGCGCTTCCTCCTCGTAACAGTGCTTCCTCCCTCCCTTCCCTCACCCTAGCTGGGTGCTTTACAAAACTTACCTCGTTTATACACATTATCTCAACGGTTAGTAAGTAGGGTTGATTTAAGGCCTGGTTTACTAAGGTACAGAAGGGTCAGGAGACTTACCCAAGACCACACAGCCAATAAGTGTCAGGGTGGGGTTTCAAATTGAGGTGGAAGAGAGACATCATAGTGGGTACCCCTCTAAGGAAGTGATTTCACTTTTCCAGACTCAGCTTCTCTTCCCCCTTCCCCCTGTTCCCCCCTCTCTAGCCTTCCCACTCACCTGAGCTCTCTGAGGACACTTTTCCAAGCAGTGTCAGCTGACTCTGTAAGGTGGGCAGTGATTCTTGCTTGACAGATGAGGAAAATGAGGCCCAGGGGTGGAGAAACCACAAAGCAGCCCATCAGTGGCAGGGCCCCGACCAGAACCATGCTTCTCTCCCTTCTAGCTGAGCATTTTCCCCACAGCACACGGGCAGACAAACCAGTTTTCCAGACCAGCCTGGAAAGCGTGGGATGGAGGCTTTTAACCACATCCCACCTGCAAGAGCATAGGGCTGGGTCCCTCCGAAGTCCAGGCCTCGGCAGCTTCCTAAGCCAAGATGCCCTAAGGGCTCATTGTCGCCCCCACCACCAGCTATACCCACCACCATCTTGGGCCCAGCTAGGGCCTTGCACAGGTTCAGAGGAGACCCTGGGGAGCATCAGTTCCCAGCTAGGCAGCAGGAGCAGCTCCAGACGCTGGCCCTTGGCCCCGAGTGAACTGTATTGCTGCCATCTTGGGCTTCCCCAGCAGCCACAGGCACCTTGCTCCTCCTCCCCCGCCTCCCTCAGGACCCAGGCTGCTGCCTGGAGCCAGGCAGTCCACGGAAGCCCCATCCTCTGTCCCCCCCAGAGGCAGATCAAATGACCATTAAGCTTTGAGCAGATGCAGACAGTTGAAGGTGAGGGCCCAGGGCAGGAAGCATTTTGTTCTCTGCTAATTGGCCTCCTATGGTCACCAGAGAGGGTCTGGGGCCTAGAAGGGAAAAAGCCACATCAGTTCTCCATGGCTGCTCCTCTGTGGGCCGAAACCTAAGTGCTTCAGGCCTGGTGGGCAAGCAGATGTCTGGACATACCACACTACACAGCAGGGAAGGCTAGAAGGGGGTGTTGCCTATGGTCTCAGCCCCTGTAGTCCAGCCTGCAGGGCCTCCCTGGGAGATGGGGGAAGGCCAGGGAGCCCGAAGGACAGGGCACCTTTCAGGAGTCTGCTCTGAAACCCCGGGCTCTATTCATCCCCTCTCATGACCGCTGAGCCCACGTCACTATTTCAGACTCATATGCCCTTATAAAGCATCGATTCCCCCACCCTCTCTCAGGGTACAGACAAGGATGCTGAGGCTCAGAGAGGGGAAAGTCTGTATTATGCAAAGCAGTGTCAGAGCTGAGATAAATCTCTACCCCCATCTCCATCCCTCACCCTGCCTGTGCCCCATTACCTCAGCTTAGAGATGCAAAGTCTTGGAAAGCAAGGATTCACCTCTGTTTTCCCAGCCCCAGCGTCTGGTGCTTAATAAATGTTCTAGACTGATGACTCCCTGATCAGAGCAGCTCCTTAGAGACCAGTTGAGCTTTGGAGAACCCTGATGACTGGCTTGAGGTGGGCTGGCCCCTGGCTTCCAGGCCTGGACCTCAGCCTTGCAGCTGCCTGTATGCTCCCGGAGCAACCCTCCCGTACCCAAGGCCATCTAGTGCCCAGGTCTGCCCTCGCTCTGCTGCTATAGCATCCAGGAGGCTGAAGCTCAGGCATATCTCACATCAAACCGACTCTGGTTCCCTGATTTCCCCACCTCCAGTCTCAGGCCTTGCCATGTCCCAAGCACCATCCAGGGAGGGCCCACACAGGTCCATCCAGGGAGAGACCAGGGACCGGAAAATTCTTCAGGCAGGTCTTAGTCACAAAGAGGGGTTGGTTTTTGAAAGCGCTTTGGCCCTTGACCCCCAGACCACCACCTCATTTCTTTCTGGGTCGAGAATGCTGTCAGAATCCTCAACCTCTGCCTCCCCGCTGCCACCCAGAGGGATCTCTTCCCAACCAGTGTCTCTCCTTCATATCCTCCTTGTAGGTTTGAGTCCTTCAGGAAACGTATCTGGGTCCCACTGAGAATGACCAGGTTTCTGCAAGACTTCATGTTGTGGCTTCTGCTGGGCCCAGAATCAAATCAACACTCTTGTCAGTGCCCACTGCCTGTGTCATGCCTAAGCTTGCTGTGCCCTTCAGGCACTGCCTTGCTGAGTTTCGCTACCCTTGCTAGGGCCTCTTTGGCATCTATGTTAGCTTTCCCAGCCATTCTCTTCCCTTTGTACCCACCCCACCCTTGGGCCCAAGCCAAACTAGCCTCATACTGAGCTCTGTGGATGTGGCAAGATAAATCCTTAAATGTGACAAGCATTGTGACAAGCACTTCGATGGCCCCCATCTCATTTGATCCTCACATCAACCTGTTGAGGTGGGGATCCACAGTCCCAGTTTACAGGTAGAGAAACTGAGGCTCAGAGAAATACTCACTGGCACAAAAAGTAAAACCAGATCTGTCTGATTCCAAAGACAGAATTTGAACAGTGGGAATGAGATGAAATGGAAAAGCCTGGAGGTGGGGCAGCAGCAGCGTGGGCTTGGAGATACCCTGTGTAAACCTCTGAGAAGGCTGGGGAACCACCACTGGCATTTATTGGGCACTTACTGTGTGCTAGGCATTGTCCTAAGTGTTTTATATGCATTGTCTCCTTGAATCCACACAAGAACTCTGTGATGTCCATAATATTATTGTTCCCATTTTACAGAAACTGGGGCACAGAAAGCTGAAGCAACTTACCTAAGGCCTCCCAGCAAATAAGTGACGGAGAGGGGCCAGGACCTGAACAGTTGCTCTTTCTACTTGGTGGAGACAGGAATGGATGACTGATTGGCCCTGAGAAGTTCAGAGCCTAAGTGACTGACAGAAGGCTGGGTTGGTTGCAAACTGTGAAGTGCTGTGCAAATGTGCTCCAGCTGGTGTCAGAGGCCAAAGAGCCACGAACGTGAGTTTTGTTGGCAAAGGTGGAAGGGAATGGAAGCAGCTCAGGTCAAGGTTCCTCCCAGCGGTAGGGTAGCTGTGAGAGGAAGGTTAGACAGGCAGCCCTGCAAAATGGGGCCATTTGGCCAACCCAGGCACTCAAAGCTGGTTGATTCAGGGGTCCCGATCTGAATGACTGTAAGAAACCGCGAGTCGGGGGTGTGAGCCAGCAGCCAGCAGCAGCCAAGGCAGTTTGAAAGAAGTGAGGGGCCAGGGCTCTTGCTGGGTAGGGAGTCAAGGACCCACTGGCCCATGGAGGTTGGAGAGGTGGTCCGGGTGAGTATGCAGACGCCTGTCTGTGAATGTCATTTGAATTATCAGCTGGAGCTCACAGCCTTGTTCCAGGGAACAGCACACAGGTGCCAATGCCTCTGAATCCAGGCTCACTGGGGGAGACCACAGGGGCAGATAGGAGAACTGGGGAGCTGGTCTTGAAGGGTGGCAGGACTTTGGCAGGCTGAGATGTGGGGAGGCATGAAGGCCTGGCACGGCGGCCGCATCTGTGAACACCTATGGAGCGGCACCCACGCGCCCAGCCTGCCCCTCCCTCCTTTGTTATACCCAAACTCCTCCTTTATCACAGCATTGGATTTTAGTTGCTCACCCATCTGCCTCCCTCACGCATTGGACTAGGAGCCGCACAAGGACAGGACCTGTCTTCATAGCCACAATTTATGAGGGCCGGCTCCGTGCTGGCCACTTTACATACCTTGCTTCTCTCCATGGTCTGAAAGTTCCCCGCTGTATCTCACTGAAGTCTGTAGACTTGGAGGCCTAACTTGGTGTAGATCCCAGTGCGTTCAGCGTGGATGCCAGCGGTAGGAATGCATGAGAAATGAGTGTAGGCTTTGATGACTAACCTTGGTCGCTGGGGTGAGGCCCTGTGGTGGTATTCAGGGGTGGGGTGTGGAGGAGTGTGTGTGTGTCTGCTGGTCCCAGTGGCAGCTGACTCAGATCCCTGGGTGCCTGTGCGGAGGGAACGACGGACGGGGCCTGGCACCGAGTCTTCCTGGTTTCCCAAGGACTGGGGGGCGACAGGGTGAGTTCTGCTCTGCTCCTCTCCCCTGGGATCCCCGGGGTGAAGCCCCGCGCACCACCCCCACCCTACATCATCCCAGCTACTCTTCCTTCCTTAGCCCCAAATGAAATCTTATCAGCATATTAATAGGACATTATGGTTTCTAATGAGAATCCAGAAAACATTTATGGAACAGATGAAAGACAGCTCCACCCCATTAAACAGCCCTGAGCCTTCCCTGGGGATCCTCGGGTGGGGGAGGGGTGGAGTGGCTGGGAAGAGCGGAGCTGTTTTCTCTGCTGGCCCCACAAGAGGGAAAGCGGGGAGAGAGAGTTACAGGGAGAGGAGCTGGACCTAGACCACCAGGCCCCTGCTCTCCTTTTTTTTCTGGGTTCCAATTTAAGAGTTGCACCTGCAGACAATGGCATTGCCGTCATCCTAGTCCCAGAAGGCTCCTCGGGGCAAAGAGGTCTGATGCCTGGTGCCAACAGGCCCACCACCCCAACTGGGACTCTCATCTCTAAACAAGGACCCGACTGGGCATCTATTCTGTGCCAGGCACCACGTGGGGCACTTCCCCACACGGGATCAAACTGAATCCATAAAACAACTGTGCAAAGCAGATGTCTGCCTTCAGTTGGCTTTAGACATGAGGCTCAGAGAAGGGAGGCAACTTGCCCAAGGTCACACAGCAACTCTGGGGTTCTAATCTCAGTCTGTCTGGTTCTAGAGCCCACGTTCTTTCCTTTACACCACGAAGCTTAATGAGAACCACCTCGGTATAAGTGACCGCACTATGTCCTGGGCTTCACCTCCCAACCTCCTACTTCTTCCTCAGAGGCTGGGTGGCATCACGGAAAGCATGAGATGATGGGGATAGAAAGATCTGGATTTCAGTTCCAGCTCTGCTGTGACCTAGCTGTGTGACCTTGGAAAATCTCTCTTAACCTCTCTGAATCTCTGTTTTCTCACCTGTCAAAAGAGGCTGGAACTCCAGGGTCCTGGGTGAAGACTCAACGAGAAGTACATACTTGAGAAACATTTGCCATTAGCACTACACTTTATACCTCGTTTTATTTTCCATGTGCCAAATGGGGCTAATGTTGACCACCCTAACTGCTTCTGTGGGCTGGGGGGGGGCGTGGCAAGACCAAGGGACGCAGTGCAAGCCACGGATTGCTACCCATATATAAGGGTTATTGCCAGCAGCCCTCTTTATCCTCAGCCAAGCTGGTGAAAGTGCCCTGTGTGCCACAGGCAGGACAAACAAGATACGTGGTGGAGCTGGCCCAGGCTAGGACCCTAGACTCAGGAAAGGAGGAGGAGGTAGCGTTTTGAGACATTCCTTAGACGGCATCTCTCGGTGCCCCAGTGTCCTTGGTACTTGGCTCCCCAAGCATGGGAAAGCGACAGGCGGAAACCCCTGCCTTGTAATAGTATACCCCTTCGCCACTGCTCTTGCCTTGCGACACTGCTGCGGCCAGCCAGACCTCCTTGCTACCCCTCAGTCATGCCAGGCACGCTCCAACCTCAGGGTTTGGTGTTTGCTTTTCCCTTTGCCCCAGTCTCCTCAGGCAGGCTGGCTCCCTCAGTGCCTTTGGATTTCTGCCGAAATGGTCACCCTATTTAAATTTCCTCACAGAACTCTCCTACCCATCCCACCTCACCCCCCGCACTCCTGTCCCCCTTACCACTTTTTCTTCAGTGCACTTATCACCTTAAAATATGCCCTATAATTTACTTATTTGTCTTATTCATTGTCTATCAGCTCTCCCTGGAATGTGAGCTCCATGAAAGCAGCAATCTTTGATTTGTTCCCTGCTGTGTCTCCAGTGCCTGGAACAGTGCTTCGTACTAAATAAATACTTATTAAATGAATGAAATAGCCCCTGGAGACTCTTCCAGATCAGGCCTGAACTTGTATTCTCTCTGTCCAAGCTGGACATCTTTCTTTTCTGGAAGGAAAACCTTGCTCTGGGTTTGGTTGTTCATTTTTTCATTCATTTAATGTGTGTGTGTGTGTGTGTGTGTGTGTGTGTGTGTAAACACACATACCAGGCACTGTTCTAGGTGCTGGGGTTGTAGCAGAAAACCAGCCAGGCATGGTCTCTGCCCTTAATGAGCTTCGATTCGGGAGTGTGGGGAAGACAACAAACAAACTGAAGAACATAAAACAGTGTGATAGACTGGAGTGACTGTGTAGTCAGGGAAGGCTTCTGAGAAGAGTGACATTGGAGCTGATACCCTCATGATGAGATGAAGCCAGCCAGACCATATTCCAAGGACAGAGCGTTCCAGGTGGAAGGGCCACAAGGGCAAAGAGTGAGGGGCCAGAGTGCCAAGCATGAGCGAGGTGTCTTAGACTTGATCTGTATCTCATGCGTCACCTTTTTGGAAGGCGTCTTGGAAAGCCAATGCAACACCCCGCCTGGAGACACACGTGTGTGTCGGTTACCTACAGTCGTGTGCGAGTGTGTTTATGTATGTGTGGTGTGTGGTTGTGGATCTGGGGAGGTGGCATGTGTTCCTGGACAGATGGCAGGGTTCAGTATGGGCAGCAGCTCCTGGAGAGAGAAAAGTATGGTGGAAAGAGGATAAAACTTGGGTTGCAGAGGTCCTAGTCCTGTGCAGGCTGCACTGCAGGCTCACATCTAATGTAAATTGCATATGTAATTTTGGCCAAGTCCCTTTGCCTCTCTAGGCAGGTGTCACCATCAATAAGATGGGAGTGGGTAGGGTGGGCCCCTCCTGTATGCCAACCTCTTCCTTTTGCCTCCCACTGTGAGGAAGTAGCATCTCATCAGTCGCAGCCAGAGTGGCAGAGGCGGCCACAGGTGGGGTGGCATTTGACGGCTGGAAAGGATGATGGCTGGGTCCTATGCTGGCTTGTGTCTGGGTCCCCCACCCCTTCCCTCCAAGTGCTCATTTCTTCCCTTGCTGGCGAGGCCCTTCTCCAGAGGCTGGCGCACAGATGCTGAGCTCAGGTTCCCTGCTGGGTCCCACTGAGCCAAAGGCCTCAACCTCGCCGGGACTGCTCCTTTCTCGCCGCCAGCGCCAGCACCAGCGCCAGATCCCCTCCACCCCACGTCGCTCTCCCTGCTCTTCTCTGAACTGCCTCCAGCTTGGCTGCATCCCTGCGATAATGAGGTGTCTGCGACTGAATGCAGCGGGCTCAGCGGGGCAGGACAGCAGGCCAGAGGCCCAGGAGACAGGCTGCATGCAGCAAGCATAGAGACTGCCCCAGCTGGGCTTGGCATCCACCAGGTGCCCCCCACCCCGCACGCCAGCCCCAGTGTCACCCTAGGCCCCACTGCCCAGATACCAGGGCCAAAGGCTCAAGATGAAGAGAGGCCCAGTTGTGAGAAATCCAGCTCCACGATGCTGCTGCTGTTGATGATAGGAGGAATCTTGAGTTTCAAAGGGATGCCCCGCTCATAACCCCTCATATCTGGACAGCATGTCGGTGTTTACGAGGCACTTTCACTCATTCTGCAAACGTTTACTGAGTGCAGACTCAGTGCCAGGCCCCATGCCGGTCAGGGGGAGACGAGGAGCAAGATGGGGAGCTCTGTGTCTAGTGGGGAGACAGACACGGAAATGGGCCGTGAGGGTATGTGGGGGTCAGAACTTGGACGAGGGGTGCAATAAACGAGGGGAAGGGGTGCCCAAGCCAGTCTGGGAGGGCAGTGAGGGTCAGGGTAGGTGGGGAGGTTTCACCAAAGAGGGAACCTTTGAGTCATCCTGAAGAAAGAGCGGGCTTGAGGCAGGCAAAGGGGGGTGAGGGTGGGAAGGGGGTGTCCTGTGCATAGGGAATAGCCTGAGGAGCCCAGAGGACATCTTGCTTAATCCTCAAAACAACCCCAGAAGGCAGGCATTCTAGTTTCCATTTTACAGACGGTGAAACAAAGGCCCAGAAGCGGTAATAACGCTTTGCCTCTAGGGCAGCGTTAGTTTGGAAAAACTGTTCCTCATCCATCCTCTCACTTTTCTGCTCACACTAACGCTATGATGTAGAGACTTTATCTGCACCTCATAGATGGCGAAACAGGCTCAGAGAAAGAAAGTGGCTGGAGACACAAGCCCTCAGCTTTTCCCAAGTTTGCCTGAGTTTCCCTAGTTGGAGAAACAGCATTTGGAGAGGCAGGGGGATCTAAGGGAGGTGGCAACACAAAGCCATACCCCTTGATCCTTTCTTCTACCCTATCCTATTCTCCACCCCGTACCAGCCTCTCCTCCCGAGGCTGATCTTCCCCGTGGCTGGAGCAGAGTTTAGGTAAGAAACCACTTGTCCACACCCCACCCCGCCATTCAAAGAGGACGGCTGGAGTATTGGTATTTTCGTGAATTATTCAGGAGCTGTGGCTGGCAGGATGGGGGCTGGGAGGAGGGTGGGAGCAGGTGCTCCCATATGCCAAGCATGGCAGCTGCACAGGAAGTGACCCCGAAGGCTGGACCCTCATCAGCTTCTTGGCCTCGCTCTCTCTCCACCCCGAGAGAATTCACAAGCCTGTGGTGCAGTGGGGAGAGGGTGCTCGGTAGGGGTAGGTAGAAGGAGGGAACAGCCTGAAGGTGATGGGTAACATAGGTCCCAGATCCTGAGGGTTTCTAGTGTGCTACACCTTAGCTCCTTTACACCTCACCAACCTCTGTGCTATTGTTGTTATAGATGAGGAAAGAGAGTGAGGAAGTAGCTTGCCTAGAGTCTGTAATAGGCTGAATGTTTGTGTCCCCCCAGAATTCACAGCCCTAACCCCTAACGTGATGGTATTAGGAGGAGAGGCCTTTGGAGGCTAATTAGGTTTAGATGAGGTCATGAGGGTGGGGGTCTTCATGACGGCATCAGTGCCCTTATAAAAGGAGACCTGAGACCTTGTTCTCTCCTCACTCTTGCTCACTCAACACCTGCCCCCCCCCATGTGAGGACACAGCAAGAAGATGGCCATTTATAAGCCAGGAAGTGAGCTCTCACCAGATACCAAATCTGCTGGTGCTTTGATCTTCGATTTCCCAGCCTCCATAACTGGGAAAAATAAGTGTTTGTTGTTTAAGCCATCTAGTTTATGGTATTTTTTTTTTTTTTTTACAGCAGCCCGAACTAAGACAGGCCTCACGGCAAATAAATGGCAATTCCAGAATCCAAGCTCAGGTTTGCGCACTCCAGACCACAAACACCATTTCCACTGTTCTACCCCTTGACTTGGGACTTGGGTGTCTGGGATTTGGGCCCCCAGGAGGACAACCTGCTCCTCGGGCACTCCCTTCTCAGTGACCCCCTGGCCGCTCAGGGCCCCACCAAGGTCTGAGATCCAACCCTCCCTTCATTAAAATAACTCCTCGGGGGCTGGTTGTGGGCTTCCAGAAGCACAGTTACCAGGTGTGGAATTGCAGGCGAGTGGGAAAGAGAGTCTGGGGTCCCAGGCATGGGGAGGTCGTCAACCTCTTCCGCAGAGGCCTTCGAGTGTGGAGAGGTTTTTTAAGGTACTGTTAAAAATGCAGCCGCTGGAGTTAGGGTCGTCGGATCTAGCAACTAGAAAACGAGGATGCTCAGTTAAGTTTGAGTTTCAGACAAACAACAAACACTTTTTAGCAGAAGTGTGTCATTTTTAGTATCAGTATGCACTAAAAATGTATTCGTTGTTTATCTGAAATTCAAATTAAACTCAAGGGTTCTGTATTTTCTCAGGCAAACCTACCTGGAGCCAAACCACCTGGGCTTCAATACCAGGCAGGCTACTACCTAGCTGTGTGGCCCTTGGGCAAGTTAGTAACCTCTCTGTGCCTCAATTTCCTCACCTGGAAAGGATGGCTGAGAAGTTTAAATGAAGTGATAAGATGAAAAGCATTTCACAGCTGTTTTTATTTACTTTTTCCTTCTTTATCTGTGGATTCCCTCCATGGATTGCCCGCGTCCCCAGATGCTCCTTTGGCTCCTTATTCTTCCTGGAGTGTGGCCCCCAGGCCATACACTTGGTGGGGGTAGCCTGCTCCATAGCCCAGAGGAGGAGGAAGAGGGCTCACATCCTTTATGCCCTTGCAATGTGCTTATCACTGCTCGGCATTCTCTTTAACTCATCGGGCCATCACAGCCCTACAAGATCCTCACTATTCTTTGTCTCCTTTCACAGATGGGAAAGTGGAGGTTCAGGATGGTGAATACACTTGCCTAGGGTCACCCAGCCAACCCTGCACTCTGGGCCTATCTGACCCTAACCACCCTCCACTCTGCATTCCTCACCTTCTGCATCCCCCTCCCTTGGGCCCAGGTTCTAGCTTACTGAGGGGAAACCCCTGCTCAGGTCTGGGAGCATGTGTAGGGAACAGCGGCTTGAGAGAGGAGGCCTGGGGCCCTCCAGGCTGACGGGCTCCCTGGGTGCAGCCGGAGCACAGTCCACCTCTGGGTCTCCCTCCCCCTGCGTCCCTCCCCAGCCAGGACCGCGCCGATGGCTCTATGCTGCAGCAAAATGCACTTCTCTCCGATATGCCCAGCTGCACGTCCACTATACATGCTAATCAGCGTCCAGTGCTTGCTAGCAATTTGCTTCAGCTCTGGGGCTCATTCTGCGTTTATTTATTTTTTATATTTATACCTTGTGTGCAGAGATGGCTGACTTGGAGTGGGAGCAGGGTCTGGGGAAAAGGCCCAGCAGAAATGGGAGAAGTAAAGAAGCCAAAAGCTAGAAGCTAGGAGGGAATTCAGGGGTCATCTTGGCCATCCCTCTGCCTCCTGACCATACTGCACCTAAAGGAGAACAGAACTTAAAAGGATAACATGCAACCCTTCTAGAGTATTCCTGGTAGGCCTGGGAGGTGGGCCCAGCAAGGATTAGCAAGCCCATGTTAAAGAGGAGAAAATCAGGGCTCTGGGGGTAATGTGATACATTGATTCTTCCAACCCAGATCTTTTGACTATAGACAATAAAGATTAAATAAATAAAGATTAAATGAATAAAGAGGCTTCATTTTGTCTCCCCACCTCATGTATTGAGGAGAAACTTGGGCCCAGAGAGGGGGAGGAACCTAGCCAAGGTCACACAATGAATTTGAAGTGGAACCAGGACCACCATGTGAGCCTGCTGCCTGCCAGTCCTGACCTCTCCTGATTGCATCCCGTAGGAAGCTGGCTAGGAAGGAGAAGCTTTCTCCTCATCCGCCACATCTACCAAAGGAAGATGCCACCAGCCTCCTGAAAGCTCTTCCCATAGAGTTCTCCACAATTCTTGGCAATTGACTACTTACATTTCCCCGAGTTTTTTCTCACTGAACTTACCCCTTGCCCTCTGCTTCTCACTTTAAAGGCGATGGCCCCTCCAGCTCTGTTGTCATACCAAGGCTTGACACATAGTAAGTGCTCAGTAAACACGTGTCCCGTGAAGATATAAACGAATAGGGCAACTTGGCAACATCCTGTAAGGGTGAAGTTGAGCACACACCCTCAGACCCAGCAAGACCCCAGTGACATGCTCACACACGTGTCCACCAGGAGACGCACACAAGGATGTTCGTAGCAGCGCCCTTCATTTGAATTAAACGTGCAAAACTATCTAGTGTTCATCATCAGGAATACAGATAAGTTAAGTTGTGGTGTACTTATACAATGGAATACCATATAGCAGTGAAAATGAATGAACTTCGGCAACATTGTTAACACAGACACGTGGAGTGACAAAGCACCTGGCTAAGTTTACACAGAATACCATTAGTGCAAAGCTTTCAACACATCGAAATCAGGAGAGTGACTACCTTGGGGAGGGTTAAGAGGGAGAGTAGGATCTGAGAGGGTACACAGAGAGCTCCAATTATATCTGTGCTGTTTTATCTCTGAAACCGAATGATGGGTAATGGGGGTTGTTGTGTTATTCTTGAGACCTTTTTGTATATCTGAAATAGTTCATTATAAAAACAAACAAAGGGCAGAAGAAATAGATGGATAAATGAAAGAAAGAAAGAAAGAAAGAAAGAAAGAAAGAAAGAAAGAATGAATGAATGCTGCTTCCCCTCAGCCAGAGGTCTGATTCTTCTGACTTTGTTTTTTTTGTGTCTCCCTCTCTGTGAGCTTTGGAATCCAGCTGACCTGGACTGGAATCCTGGCTCTGCCCCTTGCTGCCTTGTAACCTGGGGATCTGATTACTTTCCTGGCTTACCCTCCTCAGGAAGCTATCTGTGAGCATTCACTAAGATGATAGGATGTCTTGGAACTTATCTAGTCCAATCCCCGCATTTCACAGATGGCGAAAGGGAGGCCCAAATGGGAACCTCAGCCCCGACCATGGGAGCTAAGAAGATAATTGTTCCTTACCCCGCCAACGACCAGACAGGGCCAGGAAAGGAAGCAGCTCAGATGGTGATCAGGACTTCAAGACTGCAGCTCTGGTGAGGGAGCGAGAGGCAGTGCAGTGCTGAGGTCAGTCCAAGGAATGGGGGTCCAGCCTCAGCTGGAGGATCAGGCCCTCTGTTAGGTGGGGATCTGCCCCTATCAGGGGCCCCTGGCTCAGAGCTCCAGGACTTATGCCAAGAGTGGCCTGCCCAGAGATAAGGCGTAGAACTCAGATCTGTGTACAGGGATGAGAAGGGGTAGAGGTGGGGATTGGTTTCATGAGGACAAATTTAGATCCCACCAGCATTCCTGACAATCAGAAGCCATAGGAGAAAGGACAGGCTGCCTTGAGAAAGAAGGGAGGAAACTTCCCGGACCCTCCCACCCCGGGATTCAGGGATACTATGATTGCTAGAGTTGGCTGAAATGTCTAAAGTGGGCAGAACTAAAGCTTAAAGTGGGCAGAATTCAGAAGGCAATTATCTGGTTAAAAATGAAACAAGGAATCAAAGTACACCCCAGAATAAGGAGGGAAAGAAGACGTCTATGGGACACTGTGGCACCCTTCCAGATGCTGACACAGTTAGTTCCCCTTGCCAGCCACCAGGCTCTACTAGACATATGACTCTCTCCACTTTCCAGATGAGGAAACTGAGGCCCAGAGAGGCCCAGGGAAGCAAAGATCTAAATCCAAAGCCTGGGCTCTTCGCACCTTACCGTGATTTCATGGCTCCTTGGTCCTCTCTGCCTGGTCCTGGGGGGCTCGGTGGAACAACGGCGGTCTGTCCAATCAGTTGTTACCAAGAGAGGGGGCCAGAGAGGCCGCCGCGGAGGCCCTGCAGCCCAGCTGGCCCACTGGCCTCTCTTGTTCTTGGGCCCCAGCCGGGTGCTCCTGGGGCGGGTGGTGGGGCCCTGGAGCTGGCGTCTGCGGCAAACCTAGGTCTCCTGCGGAGAACCCCTTCAAGGGCAGCCCTTGTCCCTGCTCTAATTATACAAACAATTTTGCTCAGCTTCTCCAAATAAACAGTGCTCAGTTTGCCGGCCGTGGCATGCTGGGAAATCTGAAACGAGAAGCTGCCACTAATGGGCTGCTTAGCTGCAGGGCTAAACGGATTGCTTAAAAGGCTGGGCCTGACCAGCCTCTGCTACCTTCCTGAGCAGGCCCTTCCACACCATACTGTGCACCGCACATCACCCGGCTCTGGGCCCACATGCCCCCCCACGCCCACCCTCCTGCAGCCCTCATGCGACAGAATGATTAGCTGGGTTGCACAAGAGTCACATTTCTGAGCCCTATGGATGGGGAGGGCTCCTGCAGATGGGGTTTCAAGGGAGGGGATGTATACATACAGATAGGCACGTGTGTGTGTAAGCATAGGGCTGTGTGCGTGCACAAGGAGTGTGTGTGTGTGTGTGTGTGTGTGTGTGTGTGTGTGCGCAGGGAGAGGTGTGCTTGTGTCTCCAAGCAGGGGTGTTTCTCAGGGCTTGGCAGGGTTCCTGGGGGCTGACTGCTGCTGGCTTGAGGGACATAACTTCACAGTGGGGCAAAAGCACACAGTGTAGGTGCTGGAGGGCGGGGAACAAAACATGGGGTCATGAGCTGGTGAATATAAAAGCCTAGGCCTAAGATCCCCTCCCCCAGCTCTTTCACATCCATGGATCCTCCCAACAAGCCTGTGAGGAAGGGTTCCAGCTTATCTGCCCCAAGTCCCACAGCTCAGAATTGGAATGCAGATTCCTGACTCCCAGAGTTGTTTACCTGACATCATTTGCTCCCCTAAAAGGTTGTTTCTTGCTGTCAGAAGGACCCCTCCTCCAACGTCAGCTCTTTGAGGGAAGGGCCCATCTTGTTCATCCCTGCCTAGCGGAGTGTTTAAGTTCTGAAGCTCAACTGCCAGGTTTAAACCCATCTCTGTGACTTACTTGCTGTATAATCTTGGGCAAGTTATTTAACCTCTGTGGGCCTCATTTTTCTCATCTGTAAAATGGGGGTTTTAGTTGGACCGACTTCATTGGGTCGTTGCGAGACTTAATGAATTCGTGCATGTGAAACACCTAAAACAGCACCTAGCACCTGGTAAGCTGTCAGAGGTGTTTGTTTGCTATTCTTACTTTCCCTTATTCAGACTATCACAGTGCTTGGGCACTGTAGGTATGTAATATACAACTTGTGGGGTAAACGATAAACTCACATATGTGATGTTACTGATTGCAGCCAATGGCTTCCCTCACCAAGTGACACTTCGGCCATTTAACAGGGTCTTTCGCTGCTCAGTGTTTCCTGAACCCCTTGGAAAGTCCATCCCCATGTGGGGTGTGTGTGTGTGGGGGGGGTGTTGGGGGAGGGACAGGGGTTGGAGTGGGTTTGATGGTCCTTCTGGGCCTCTCAAACTTGGCTGTCTGTGGCTCCCCAGGTGTCCGCTCCTCTGAGGCCCCATTCATGGATCCCCCTCTTCAGCCCCCGCCAGCAGCATCCCCTCTCCTCAGCTCATGCCCCAGTATCTAAGCCCTGCATCCCCGCCCCCCATTACAGGTCCCACCCCCCCATTCAGCCCCCACTATAATCATAAGAGAAATTCTCCCTTCAGGCTGAACTTTCCATCCTCTCCCCCTTGAAGGAGACTATTAGAGAGGTTTATTGAAATCCATTCAGATGGTTTTGAGTTACCGGAGGGAACTGAAGAGGGAGAAAATGGAAGGGGAGAGAGGCGACAGAGCAAGTGAGAGCCAGCTTGAGAGAGTGCACAGAAGAAAAAAAAAAAAAGGAAATGAGAGCGCCTTAGAGAGAACGAAAATTCCTTTTCCGCTTTTCTCCACGAACACTGGGAGACAGAAAATTGCCGATGACCTAGCCATACAAGTTTGTAACGTTCTTCGTGAGTGGAGAGGACTAAACGAGCTACAGAACAAGCGGTAGTGTGGGGCCTTTGGGAGGCTGGCCTGGAGTGTCCTGGGTTTTGGCCAAACTCTGCCTCATTGTGTGACTTTGGATGAGTCTCTTCCCCACTCTGGGGCTGGGCTTCCCGACAGTGCAGGGCTGGGGAAGGGGCGACTAGCTTAATGAGTGCCCATGAGGCAAGTACTATTATGGTCTCCATTTTAAGGTTGAGGAAAGTGAGGAACAGAAAAATAGCATGCTCAGCTTCATGTAGCTGAAAAGATAGAGCCGGGTTTTGAACCCAAGGCAGTCTGGCTCCAGAGACTGCACACGTAAGGACTATACCACCTCCCACCCTGCTAGAATGGTCTTTAAGGATCCTTCTAGGATCTACACCACCTTGGATCTGTCACTCCCCTGCTCTGGACCTCAGTCTACCTGTGTGTAATGTCTGCTTCATTACTCTTATCTCACAGGGTTGTGGTGAGAAGCCCAGTGTCAGAGAAGATGCACTGTCAACCACAAAGCCGAAATCAGACCTTAGAGACACAGGTTTGGTGAGCACTGCCTCTCTGGCGGCCCTGCTCTAAAGGCCTGAGCGCTGTGCGTGCATTATCTCATTTAACCCCCTCCCCCCATCTTCTAAACCTGAGATAACTAAGGCACAAAGGAGGTAAGTAACTTGCCCATGGCACTGCTGGGAAGGGCCAGAATCAGGGCCCAAGTTCCCCATCTCTACCTTTGAGTGGCCTGCATCCCAGGTACTGGATGGCCTGGGGCGGTGGTTCTCAGCCCTGTCTGTACTTTAGAACCACCTGGGGAGCTTTTAAAAACTTGGTCCTGGCCCCACCCCAAAACAATTAAATCAGCATCTCTGGAGATTGCTCGTTATATTTCTGTAAATCTACCTAAGTGAGTCTAATGTGCCGCCAGGGTGGCCTAGGGAACAAGGACAAGAGAATTATAATGACGGGGCAGGGGACCAAATCCAGGCTGGGGTCAGGGCAAGGGGGTAGGAGCAGGCTGAATGGGCTCCAGAGGCTCAGCATCCCATAATATCCCAGAGTCGGAGGAGAGTCCCTGAAACCAAACAGCCCTTTTTACAAGGGGGAGCCTGAGGCCCACAGAGGAGAAAGCTCTTGCCCAAGGGGACAGAGGGACACATCTGGAATTTCATTCCCTTTCCCTGACTCTTAATACAGAACGCTTTTCGCTGCCCTGGGCAGGTGGGACCCACCTTTTACAGATCCCTCTGCTCCCATTTTGTAGATGAGGAAACTGAGGCTCAGAGGTGTGGCCGAGCTGCCCGAGAGCACACTGCTAATAAGCCTCAGAGCCGGAATTCCAAGGCTGTCTGGGCAGGCTCCTTATCCCGCGCTCAGGCCCCTGGCCCGACCGCATGCTACACTGTCGGGGAGGCCGGGATGGGCAGGGAAGGCTGTTGGGTTAAAGCATGAAGCAGGGGCCCCGAGGCGGTCTTTGCTTTTTGCGCCCCAACCCAGGCCTTCCTGGCCAGGCCTGCCCCACCCGCTAAAGGCGGTGGAGCGGGTTCCGGGCCCGGCACAGTGCGAAGGAAGGCTTTCAGGGGCCCGTAGCCCCCTCCCCTCCCCCTCCGGGCTCCTAGGGCCTGGAATTCTTTTAATAGGAGACAAAGCCTTTAATTCCGAGGGATCAGATGAAAGGCTGCAAATGCAAATGTGCGGGCAGGGAAGCCGCTGGTGAGAATAGGCTGCCTTCAAAGTGTAAATGACTAAACGCTTCAGCTGGCTTGGAGGGGAGGGGTGAGAACAGCCACCCAGCCCAGCAGCCTGGCCTCGCTGGCTCCCTCAATTGCTTCAATTCAGTAATTGATGGTTCCAAAGCACCTCGGGCCCTGGAGCCCCAGGCTTTAAAAGAGTCCCACAGACCTGTGCTGGCAGCTAGGCTCAGCCGTGTGACCTGGGGCAATTCACTCCATTTTTCTCATTGCCTCAGTTTCTTCGTCTGTGAAATGGACTTGGTGGAACAACACACTTTGTGGTCATGAGGCTGAAAGGAGAAAATGGGTCTGAATTGCCTGGCACTGAGTGGGTGCTGAGGCAAGTTAGTGGCCTTCTTGCCCACCGCCGATGCCCATCTTGCCCGCCGCCGATGCCCATCTAGTTATCCGCGCTTGATCAAGGCTCCATACGAACGCCTCTAACTTTTCTTCATCCAGTTCTTCCCTACTCCCTAAACTCCCTACCATCACACCCCTCCAAAGATAAGCTACCCTCATATGAGGGAAATGTCAGCTGATGGGCAGGGCATTGGTGCTCTCCTCCCTTCCAGAACTAGAGTGCCCATTTTCCTGAACATCACTGATTGGTGGGCTTTGGGCCTCATTGACTGGTGGCAGGGAGGAGGGGGGTGGGCAGAAGGCAAGGTGTTTAGCAAGAGGGGTGAGCACCAGTGAAAGCAGAGTGTTGGGAAGTGTTGGGGGGAAGGGTGACAGAATCAGTGCAGTGTGGAGGAAGCAGGAGATGCTTGGGGTGGGTGGGAGCTGGAGGACCTTGAGGGCCGTGTAAGGAGGCTAGCTTTATTGTAAGCGCAGGAGAAGCCGGTGGTCGGTGTTGAGCAGGAGTGTGCCACAATCTGATTTACATGTTTGTTCTACCCCTCTGGCTGCTGGGTAGATAATTAATTGTAGGGATCAGAAGTGGAAGCAGGGAGACCAGGGAGGAGGCTATTGCCCTTGGCAGGCAAGAGGTGACAGCAGTGTGGACTGGGGTGGGAGGGGTGGGAGGGGAGAGCGAAGGCCTTGCCTGGCAACACCCCGATGGGAGGTTCTGGGCAGGAGGCAAGGAGAGGGCAAGGGTGCCGCATTCAGCGCAAGCCATTCCCAGTATATTTTCTGGGCTCTAGGTATGTCAGTCACAGAAACTCCCCAGGGACACCGGGAGGAGGAGGCAGGACTTCTCTCTCAGAGCATGTGACCAAGGCCTGAAACCTCCACCTTGACCAGTTCTACCTTCCTTGTAATGTGGGCTGATTCCAGAGAAAGCGTTTATCCCCAGGCTCCCTCTGTTGTGCCCCACCACCCCGCCAGCAGGTTCCTAGCTTTTTCTCCTTTCTTCCCTCTCTCCCTGCGAAGGGCTCTCCTCCAAGGAAGCTGCCTCAATGAGGCAAGAAGCTCAGTGTGGGAGTTGGAGGGGGCACTGCAGAGCTGTGTGACATTAGCAAATCACACTGTCCCGTTGTGGTCTTCAGCTTTGCCTTTTCTATAAGGCTGGCATAATGATAAAAGGAGACAGCAACCCCTCTGGGGCAAAGGTGCTGTGTAAGGACATGGCACTATTTGCCGGGGGAAGGGGTTGGTAAGGCAGGAGGAAGGATTTGTGTTCTGTCGTTCTGGGAGCCCCTTGCCAGAAGCCTGCTGTGTTGACATAGGAAAAGAGACTTTGTTTCAGTATCAAGTCCTAGTCACTTTGGGGATCAAAGTCCGTTACCTGCATATCAGGACTGGCTACTGTAGGCCCTACGTGGGCTTAGGATGTGTCCTGGGGTGAAGTTTGATCCTAGGAGCTTTGCGATGTACCTTCAACCTTCTACGATGGCTTCTCCCTGGCTCTGGAGGGACTTGGAGCTGGGGCCGACCGATGTCTTCCCTTTCTCCTTCTCCAGGTCTGTTTCTCCATCTGGAAACTGGGGAGAAGATGCCTGATCAGAAAAAATGGATCCAAGGGAAGAAGGGAAGAGGCCAGGCTTGGGCCAGAGTAGGGTGTGGAATACAGGCCTAGAGCTGGGGAAGGAGCTGGGGGTAGAATTGCAGAGAGGGGGCCGATTCAGGGCAGGTGTATTGGGTGGAGCTCGGGGATGCCGCGGAGGCCACTGAGGTAAGTTCAGGTAATTGAGCAGATGCTAAGCTGTGGGCCTAGAGCCTACGGAGCTCACGGGTCCAGAAACAAACAGAGCCGAGAGGGTACACAGTTTTGCCCTGGGACTAGAGCAGGGGCCACCGTGACTCCAAAATGTCTGGCAGCTGATAGGACTGCAACAGGGGGAAGCCTGGAGGAAGGCAATACTTCAGCAATTGTCCAGGTACCCTAACCCCGGTACTGGCCCTACCTGGGCCGTTTTCTCTGCCAGTGGGACTATGCGGAGGACAGAGGGATGGAGAGAGAAGAGCCTGGAACCCTGGGGCAGGGCAGTGACAGCAGAGTTCTTTGGGGTAAGGAGTGATGGATGTTTCAGGGTTAGGGTTAGGGTTAGGGGAGTCAGCCTCTCTGGGCCTCAGTCTCCTCATCTGGGTGCCAGGCTGCTGTGAAGATCCGGCCTGACACTGTCTGACCCAGATCCTGCGCATGAAGCTGGTACCTAGCGTCTAAGACCCTAGATTCTTAGGGTCTTCTCTTTCCAGCCCCTGCTCCAATCCACGCAGCACCCTCCAAGCCAGGCCGCTGCAGGAAGCTCGTCGTTCATTGCTCTGCTTCCATTCAGTTGCTGGGTGGCTGCGTTTTTTCTCTTTTATGTGTTTTACTTTCTCTCCTGTTGTCAATCAAAACCCCTGCCAAAGCCAGCATAGCTGGACAGGCTAAGAAAGTGCGTGAGCTTGGCAGGCCTGGACCAGGAGGGCTCACGGGGCTGCTCATCCACCCGAAGAGCCGCATCTGCTGGGCAGGGGCGGGGGCGGAGGCCAGGCGTCCCACATCTGCTCCCCACATTGCCCATGTCAGCCCCTGCTGCTGCCCAGGAGGAAAAGGCAGCTCAGCCAGGAGAGACAAGAAAGGAGAGAAGGAGGATGAGTGACTCTAGGGGGGCAAAAATGGCCCAGAGCAAGAGCATAGAGGAAGAGTGGGGTTTGACATGGCAGCAAGCAAAGCTCCCTCTCCAAAAGGTACCTCTGCGAAGACAGGCGGAGGGAGGGGAAAGAACAACCAAGGCGAAAGGTGGGGAGTGAGGAGCGGGGAGACGTTAGGGAGCCCAGAGGTCCGGCAGAGCCCAAGGGAGACCCTGCGCGATTCAGAGGTTGAGAAACAGAAGAAACCAGGAGTGAAAAAGAAAGCTCGGGAGTGGGAAGCAGTACAAAAAGCAAGGAAAAACCATGCGGGGTTGGCAAACTCTAGTTTTGCTTTGTGCACCCTTGTGCCTTGGCGAGCGGGGCCACCCCGTAAACCTGGGATTAGCGGCTCTGCTGTCCTGGGCCAGTTAGCACCTAATGGAAGCCACCTGGCTGGCCGCAGGCCCTGGCCCTGCCCCAGCTCTGGGCCCAAGGGGCTCCCTTAGAAACAACTTCATTTGCACGTGCACAGTTGGGGAGCAACCCTGAGACCAGGGACCGGGACAGTGCACCCTTGTCCTCCATGAAACCAAGCAGTACCTCCTGCAGCCCAGACTTCCTTGCATCATACCCGTAGCCCCCGCTGCAGCGCACCCATATCGGGAGGTCCCCGTTTTATCTCTGTGTGAACAGTCCAGAAGGGCAGAGGGAGCTCAGTGGCCCTGGAGAGCCCCTTGGTGGGGATACTGGGGAGGGGAGCCTGTGGTTCAAGAGTAGATCACCTCTCTTGCTCCTAAGTCCCTGCCAGGGCCCTGTGATCCCATGATCCTCTGCCAGCAGGGCCAGCCCCAGTGGCAGGGCCCGCTCCAGCCACAACCAGTCCAGCCCATTTGTCCTTCTCACTGTGGGGGGCACAGAGGCTGCAGCAGGGCTGGCAGGTAGGAGGTGTGATTATCGTCATTTCACAAACGGTTTCAAGGAGGCAGAGACAGAGAGGAAGTGTGCTGTTCAGTGCAGGAACCAAGACATTTGGCAGGAGAAGTGAGTAATCAGGGGTATGCGAACGCAGGAGAGGAGAGGGTGAGCTGGTTGTGGGGTGTGTGTGTGGTGTGTGGGGTGTGGTGTGTGTGTGTGTGTGTGTGTGTGGTGTGGTGTGTGTGTGTGTGTGGTGTGGTGTGTGTGTGTGGT
>NW_021703779.1:57773540-57792796 GCF_005190385.1 Monodon monoceros | reverse complement strand
CCCCCCAAAAGCAGAGGGAAAAGAGGGAGAAGAGATGGGAGAAGACTCTGGCAGTTGCTGCTGATGGAATGAGGCAGGTCCTGAGGCTGGGAAAAGGGGACCAAGGGGACAGTGCTGTTCTCAGACGACAACAGGTAAGCCTGGTGGGAGCAGACAGCAGCCAGTCTGCACCAAGGAGGTTGAATCCCAGCTAGCCACAGGCTCCTTGCCCTGTGGGAGAGAAATTGGCCTGAGAAAAGGGGGAAGTTTGGGACTACACAGCCTTCCCCTCAGGAGTGCACATAAAGAAAGACACACACAGACACACACAGGCAGACACACACAGGCACAGACACACAGAGACACATTCTCTCTCTATCTCTCCCAAACATGAAAATCTAGGCTAGATTCTAGACCAACCTGGCTCAACACAGGAAGGTGGTTTCTAGAAATGCAGTATTAAACCTGAAAGGAGCCAGGGATCCCTTGACACATATGGAGGCACAATGAAGACCTTTGTTGGATGAAGGAAATGAGGAGAAGGGGCTGCCCAAGGTTGCAGCAAGAGCCCAAGGAGACCTGGAGGACCCAGGGCCAGAACCTGCCTCTCTTGTGCCTGGAGGGTGCAGGGAGCACTAGGACCAAGCAAGAAGGCACCAAGATGAGAGGAGGTGGGGGCAGCAGGGTGGTAAAGGAGAGCACTAGAATCACTGCATTTATTGAGCACTTACTATATGCCGACATGTGCCGTGCAATTCTCAGAGTGTTCATTGTCCCCTTTAAGTCTCACATAAATTATATGCAGTAGGAATTGGAGTTAGCCCCATTTTTATTGATAAGGCAACTGAGGTTTGGAGAGATGAAGGGACACACAGCTAGTAAGTAGAAGATCCAGGTTTGTCAGAACCCAAGTACAGGGCTTCAACCCTAGTGGGGAGTGGACCCCCATGGTGGCCAGGAGATGGGGGCAGGGTGGATGGGCTGGGACATTGGGACAGCATCTTGATCAGCACTGCCTTCATTTCAGGGTGCCTACCCCCTGGCCCACTGGGGAGGAGAGCCTGGGTACCATCTTTCCTGTAGTCCTCTCCTAGAAGCAGGGCCCCTGGCTGGCCAGGGTTGCCCACCAGGCTCTGAGGACAAGAAGCCGTCATTCCTTCTCCTCCAGAACAAAGATCTCTGACCTCAGCCACAGCATAGCTGCATCTGGGCTCATGGGGAGGTCCAAAGAAGTGATTAAGCTCTGCGCTGAACCCCCCGGGCGGGCCCGAGGCCAGCTTTCTACTTCCAGCTCTGCTAAGTGACACAGTACAAGTCCCTTCCCTGCTCTGGGCCTCAGTGCCCCCATCTGCACCACGAGGGGTGGGCCTAGGTTGTCTGAGGGCTCGGCTGGCTCTGACAGTCTAGGAATCTATGACATAAACACATAGAAAGAACTCACAGTCTCAGGCAGACTATGCCAATTACCAGATGAAGAGTGCTACAGCTCCTCAAAGTGGAGTCGGAGCTCAGAGGAAATGAGGTCATGATGGGTGGGGTAGCTGGTGAGGACAGATGGGCTTTCATTCATTCTTTCAAACAAGCGAGCGTGTGCTGAGCACCTCTGCTGGGTGCTGGTGATGTAATAGGCAGCCCCTCTCCCCAAGGAACTGTACCACCAGGTCAGCTTTGGTACCGTAGAAGATTAGCTGCACCGCCTGGGGAAGCAATGGAGTGATGGATGTTAAGCATGCCCTATTGTTGGGTCTCTCTCTCTGTCTCTCTCCTCCTCCTCCTCCCCCGCCTTGGGCTTTGTCTCTCCCCTTTTCTCTCTGCCTTTCCCCTTCCCTCTCCATATCTCCGTCTACCCTCCCGTTCCCCAAGTCTCACTGTTGATGGGAGAAGGGGGTGGGGACCTGAGGCGTCGGAATTCCCACTTGAGCTCCCCTGCCAGCCTGGATGAGGACATTTGGAAACAAAGAGGGGGAGTATATTAGATAAGAGGATTGGCCAAGCCCTGGCCTGGCAGCTACAGACCCCGAGTCATGGAGAGGGGCAGTTGCCAGGCAGGGGCACCTATGGGCACAGGCTTCAACGAATGGGAGACTGACCCGATGCTAGAACTGACTTCCCCTCCCAGATAGAAAGGTAGGGCAGGGCTACAGCAGGGAGGATGGATCCCCAGGAAAGGCTGAGGAGCACAGAGTGGGGGACTGGAACCAGGGAATGGGTTTTAGACAGGTGCCATCTGTTATTTTCTTTTCTTCTTCTTTTTTTAATATTTATTTATTTGGGTGTACCGGGTCTTACTTGCAGCATGAGGAATCCTTGTTGCCACGTGAGAGATCTTCAGTTGTGGCATTTGGGATCTTCAGTTGCCGCATGTGGGGTTTTAAAGAAGATATTGGGGGTAGGAGTTTATTTATTTATTTTTGCTGTGTTGAGTCTTCGTTTCTGTGCGAGGGCTTTCTCTAGTTGTGGCAAGCAGGGGCCACTCTTCCTCGCGGTGAACGGGCCTCTCACCGTCACGGCCTCTCGTTGCGGAGCACAGGCTCCAGATGCGCAGGCTCAGTAGTTGTGGCTCACGGGCCTAGTTGCTCCGCGGCATGTGGGATCCTCCCAGACCAGGGCTCGAACCCGTGTCCCCTGCATTAGCAGGCAGATTCTCAACCACTGCGCCACCACGGAAGCCCGCATGTGGGATTTTTAGCTGTGGCATGCAAACTCTCAGATGTGGCATGTGGGATCTAGTTCTCTGACCAGGGACCGAGCCCAGGCCCCCTGCATTGGGAGAACGGAGTCTTAGCCACTGTACCACCAGGGAAGTCCCACCACCTGTTATTTTCATGCCTAGAATTCTGATCGGGACTGGAGTTGAGGTGTCTGAAATGAGATGAAAAGAGAGCTCTGGGAATGGAATCAATCAGGTGACCTGGGTTCAAGGCCCTGTGTGAGTAACCCCACCGGGCCTCAGTTTCTTCAAGTGTAAAACAGAGATAATGCCAGCCACCCAGAGTGGGACCTAAGTGATGCAACTTAAGTGATAGTGCTTTACAAATGAGAAGAATTGGCTGATCCCTTCCAGAGGGCAAGGACAGCAGACCACAGGACTAGGGAATGGAGTCAGACTTTAGGAGGGACTTCCTGGCCTGGGGAAGGTAGAGCTGGGGAGGAGAATTTTTGGAGGGTGACGGTCAGCATGGCATTGAAGTGAGGAAAGCCTGTGCTGTAGCCCCCAACTGGCTGTCGGGGTCCCCAGGTTCTGCAGGCCAGAGTAGAGCATCATTTATTGGGGGTGTCTTGCCCGGCACACCTCACTGGATGCAGAGGCAAAAGCATGTGCTTTGGAGTCAGAGGGTCCAAGGCTCAAATCTTGGTTCAGTCTCTTCCCTGCTGTGTAGCCTTGGACACATCAGCTACCTTAGAGCCCTCAGTTTCTTCATCTGTAAAACGGGCTCATCAGGCTTTGCTTGTCAGGTTTGCATGGCTCTTGGCGAGTGTTGAACACGTGAGTTTCCAAGTCCCTTCTCTTTTTAAGTAGCCTCAGTTTCCCCATTTTCAAAGAACGGGGGTTAGACTAAATAAATGATCTATCAGATTCAGTCCTAACGTGCAGAAACAAGCCATGATTATCATCTATGTTTTCCAGTCGCGTCCAGTGAGTCAGTCTCCAACAACAACTTGACTGAGTGGGAGCTCTCTTAGGTGCTGGAGGATGAGGAAGGAGGGTGTTACAGAAGCCCTGACCCTCAGAGAGAAGGCTGCCAATCTGCTTTCTCCCAAAGGAGGGCCTTGTTACAGCCCAGAGATAGCCTCTGACTGAGCCTGGGCGTCACTGCTGTAGACCCCATTGGCTGGCTAAGGCTGGAGGCAGATCTGGGACTGGGGCCGGGCCTCGGGAGCTTGGCTACAGCAGCTGGGAGCAGAGAAGCCCCACCCGCTCAAGCCCATGTGTTTCTCTTCCTGAGGAAGCAAAAAGAAAGACTTAAAAGATTTAGACCTCAAGGGGAAAAAAGAGAAGAGAATTAGAACCCAAATCCACATCTGGCCTGACAATATCTCTAACCCTAAGCTCTCTGCCCACCGAGGTGCAGGGTTGGAGGGCGGGGGTGGTGGTGCGCCAGGGGCGGGAGAGCAGCTGGTTGCTCCCTCCGAGCTGCCTTTCTGGTGACATCACTGACAGCAGAGGCGGCGCCCACGTGGGGCAGGGCTGACCGCATCTGGATCCACCCAGAGTGAGGAAGGAGAAAGGATGGGGCTTCTGAAGGGAGCCGCGGTTCCTGCTTTGACTCAGCTGGGAACCTCTCAGGACCTCTTCTCCCCTATTGTGAGTAAGCCTCCTCTGCGGGGAAAGGTGAGCAGCAGACAAACATGTGACCCCTTGGAATAGATGCCATGCACCTTGATGTTCCCAGCATTGGTGTCACTGCGCCTGCCCCTGGGAGGGCCAGAGGTGGACAGTTCCTCCATGTTCCCTCCAGCCATTCAGAAGCATTTCTGACAGAGACAGGCAGAATTGGCACTGGCGGAGCCCTTAAACCTGCCCCACAGGGGAAGACTGGCCAGGATCACCCGGTGACACAGAAGCAGTGGCGAGACTTGCCCTTGGGTCTCCCACCTCCCGGTCCAGGCAGGGCCCTCTCATGGGCCCCTCTCATTGCCTCCTGAAGGGGGCAAGGGAATCAGGTCCTCAGAGGTAAAGAAGAATTGGCCCTTTGCATTGGATGGCAGGGGGAGGGGTCGTTCTCAGTCCTTGAACTTAACCGTGCTTACCCCTGTCCCAGTCTGGGACAGCGCCCCAGCTCCTAGAGCCTCGGGCCTCTCCAGGCTAGGGTTGCCGGATAAAATTCAAGACATCCAGTTAAATTAGAATTTGAGATAAACGGTGAATAATTTTTTAGTGTAAGTATGTCCCAAATATTGCATGGGACATACTTGTACTAAAAAAAAAAAAAAAGGTGTTGTTTATCTGAAATTGAGATTTTTATTGGGTAGCCTGTATTTTGATTTGCTACATTTGGCAACCCTACTCCTGCCAGGCTGCCTTAAGGTCTCTGGCCCATGGGGCGGGGACTTCCCACTTTCAAATCCCCCAGACCTCAGCCGATCAGCTGGAACAGCTTGCTGGCTGAGAGAACAAGTTTAATTTGGTCGCTCATTAATTTGCACAGCCCTCTACCTTCATCCTCCTGGGCCTGGTGCTGCTCTAATGAGTTGAGGCTGGTAATGAACAGGAATCCCTTCATGTGGAACAGCCCAGGCCTCTGGGCACTGGGTGGGCCCTTCGCCGGCACCTCAGCTGACCCGCCTCAAGATCAGGTCTGTGGCATTGGGGGCTTCTGAAGGGAGGCCCTGCTTCTCAGGTTGGCCTCAGTGGAGAGGTCTGAAGGGGGACTGGGCGGCCACCTTCCAACCCCTCGCTGACGAGTTTAGCAAGTGTGGGGAGAATATGGAGGCTGTGGGGACAGAGAGTAGGCTGCTGACCCAGGTGAGAGGCTGGGTGGCAAAGTCCCCGCCCTCTACACTGGGACTTAAGAAACTGGGCAAGAAGACTCCAATATACCAGGGCCACAGAAGAAGGCTGAGCCCAGGCCTGAAGAAGAACTCAAGGTTACATTCTCCAAAGTGAACGCTACTAGGAGACATTCCGTGGACAAAGGATTTTGTGCTCAAATGTGTTTGGGAAACACAATAGATCGACACACACACACACACACACACACTGTCAGCGATTTGTTTGTGGTGAGCTTACTGAAGGCTCTGAGAAGTCCTGCAGTAAGCAAACTATTTATATTGGTTGAACTTGGCATTTCCCATATTTATTTGACATTGAATCTTTTTAAAATCATAACGCTGCTTACCTTCCCAGGCACTCGTGCTGTCTGGAAAACACGGATACAAGATGTTCTGTGGGCTGTGCCTCTGTTAGGGCAGTGGCCACTGCAGAGTAGCCAGGTTCTCTGGGTCCTGGAGGCCATGACTGCTGAATCCCATCACCCTGGCCTGGTGTCCAGGCCTTATCTCAGCCCTGTGCTCCCTCCCTTCCTTCATTTCACGTGAACCTTTTTTTCTCAGGCTCTATCTGTGCCCATGACAGTGCATTTCTCTGTGTGCATGTTCCTACACATATCTATGCATGGGTACATGTAAGGACACCAGTGGCATGCCTACAAGTGTGGGCTAATCCAGAGAGTCCAAGAATGTCAAAGTTGGAGAGAGAGAGACTGAGAGGGGAGGGAGGGAGAGAGAGAGAGAGAGAGAGAGAGAGAGAGAGAGAGAGAGGGAGAGAGAGAGAGAGAGAAGGAGATTAATTTTAATAGATTTTCTTTCCTGGTCCATTTTCTTGGATAACATCTTCCACTATTCCAGCCGCAAAGAAACATTCTAGAAGTCAGCTACTGACAAAGCCCACACTGGTCACACCATCTGCTTGAGCTTATGGGCTGTTTCCTTTTAGGATTGTGGAGTGAGGTCCCCAGAATGCATATCTGAAGGGCCTGGCTTGCACCCATTAAGGAAAGCATAGCAGAGAGAAGCAGAGGCTTCATTCCAGGACCCACAGTGCCAGTTTGAACATTTATTCTACTTCTGGCTCTTTGGGAAGATTCGAGAAATGGCAGGAAGTTCTCTACCTTCATTCAGTTTAAAACTGAATGTCAGCTCCACAAGGGCAGGGACTGTGTCTGTCTCATTATCCCTGTGTTCCTAGTACCTAACACAAGGCCTGGTGTATAATCTGTGTGTGTGTGTGTTTATACACACACATGTGCATGCATACATGTAACAAATGTTTATTGAGCATTTAGTATATGCTAGGCATTGTCCTAAGAACTTCACATGGAATAACCTATTGAATCCTCACAATAACTCTCTCGATCACAGTAGCAGGTAAGTACTATTCTTATACCCATTTTACAAATGCAGACTCTGAGGTACCAGGGGGTGAGTAATTCACCCCAGGTCACAAAGCCGGTAAGAAGCACAGGCAGGATTTGACACAGGCAGACTGGTTCCTGAGCTCACACTCTAAAGTACTATTCCATACTTGGTGGTTCAATAAATAGTTGTGGAAGAATGTATGGATGCATGCGCGTGTGAACGAATGAAATAAAGAAACACCCGATGACGGTGGCCCACAAGCTTCCAGCAGCCTGATGCTAAGCATCCAGCCCTGCCAGGGCCTCCCTCCAGAAGCAGTGTAACACAGGGAGCGAGCCCTGCCAGCCACCCACACCAACGTCACCTCTTTCCTCCCTCCCTCCTTCCCTCCAGGCCTTTGCCATCTTTTCCTGTCACCCTCCACCTTCCCCACTGATCCTCCCCAGCCGCTCCCCAGCCCCCCTGCTCCTGTGCCCGCCTGCTTACCAAAGTCCCTGTTTCCTCTTCCTTGCATGCAGGCGTGCTTGCCTGTGCACTGAAAAACCCACAAGCTGTAAAACAAAGCAGGGAGCTGCCTCACCCACGTGCTGTGCCTTTGATGTCTCCTTCCCGGCAGCTGCACAGCACTGAGCCACCCTTCATAGGCTTGGCTTCCAGAGGCCAGGTGCTGGTCAAGAAGCTGCACACACAAAGGCCCAGGCCAAGAGGAACGTGGGTCTTTGGAAACCCGGCATGTAGGAGGCTCAGGAGAGACAGTCGGCCTGCTGGATGGCACCCGGGGCATCCCCGAATCCTCAGGACCCAGGAGTCTCTCACTCAGCAGCCTCTCGTCCAGGATGTCTCCAGGGACTAGCTGCTAACATAATTCATAAACAGTCACAACACCCACCCCTCACATTGGTATAGCAATTTAGAGGTGACACGGCACATTTGTACCCATTCACCTAATCAATCTGCATTATGGCAGAGTTGGTAAAAGCTTTGGCGTCCTCATGCCTGGGTTTGAATCCTTCTTCCTAGCTGTGGCACATAGGGAAAGTCACTTGTAGCCCCGGAACCTCAGGGTCCACATCTTTAGAGCAAGGATAATAATAACAATGGCTAGCTCGAAGGGTTGCTGAGGGAGGAAATGAGTCAATCCGTGTATTGTACTCGGAGTGATGGCTGCTATGCAGACACATGCCATTTGTCGAGTTTGTACTACATGCCAGACGTCATGCTAAGTTCTTTAATTCACATGGTCTTGTCAACAATTCTGTGAAGTAGAAGAGGAAACTGAGGCTTATGAAGGAGAAATAACCTGCCCAGAGTCATAGAAGTGGTAAAGCCCACGCTCTTGGGGAACTGAAACTCAAAAGATGGCACTGGTCTGGGTTCGAAACTAGGCTAGTTCAACTCCAAACTGTTTCACAGCCCCTCCAACTTTGCCTTTGTCTCCTGGGTGAGACAGATCCAGGCGTGTTCCATCCCTTCAACCTCTCTGTCCTTTGCTGTCGCAACCAAATGGCAGAGACGGAAGACAACGGAGCCAAGTTTGAAGCTGGGCTCTTAGCACAGGGACCCTGTCTCACGTGTCTCTGGAATACACATGCCCAGGCCAGCAGGTGCCAGGCGTACCTGCCTGCCTGTAGACACTGGTTATGTCTGGTCTGTGCCGCCACTGGCCTGCCTTGTTTGCACCACAGGTGCTTTTCCCATGACAGCGTGTTGGCTCCTGACCCCCAGGAGGTAGCCCTCTATTCACCATTCCTGGCTGAAGTACCACGTGCCCTTGACTGGGATCACAAAGGCTGGGGGAACTGCTCTTAAAGGCAAAGGCTGTGGAAACCAGGGGAGAAGGAGGAGGAAGCAAAGGGGGGTGCCTTTTCCCCTCGCCCTAGTTCCCATGGCCTCAGCTCCTCCTCCTGCCCCACCTCTGGGCACACCCCAGCCTTGCCCAGAGCCACCATCACCTCTGAGCCTCACTGGCCCCACCACAAGGGCTGAGAGCAGAGGTCCCCATGCCGCTGCTCCCCGAGGGCCTTCCACAAGCTGGGACAAACAGGCTGGGCCATAATTTTTAGGAAGGAGAACTTCTCAAGAAAGGAAGAACACTGAGTTAGCCCCAGCTGTGTACTGGGGACCGGACACAGGGGCTTTGGTTTCCCTGATGTCATCCTTACAGCCACGCAAGGCAGGTATCGTTGTCAACATTTTACAGAGGAAACAGCTGAGGTTCGGAAAAGCAAGTGATTTGCCGAGGGTCCCGCGGACAGTAAGTGGTAGAGCTGTGTTAGATTCAGGACTGGCTGCCAAGCCAGGAGACGCCTCCCACCGTGCATTGGTTCTTGGTGGGATGGGGAACTTGGCCAACTTCAGCTCTGCAGTGCTTCAGGAATGAGGCACTCTGGACTTCAGGCTTTGCCTGAGAGCCGAGGATTTAATCTCGTGAGTGTGCACTTAAAAAAAAAAAGATAACTCATTTTCGATGGAAGTGTTTAGGAAACGTGTTCCTCATCTTCCCTGTCTCCTTCAACAGAGTATAATCGAGCTCTTTCTGCAACTTCGGGCACGTCGTCATTAGCCTCCCAGCGTAATTAGTACCGTTCCCCCAGCCCCACCCCCAACACACACAAAATGGCCCTGGCTTGTTTGCCATCTTTGAGCTCTTGTACCTGGTTGGGGTTGTTTTCTATTTTACTAGCTTTGCTGCCTACTCCCCTGCTGTCAGGCCGTCAGCTCTCACTTCTTGACACTTTTACTGTGCCTGCTTCCAGCAGCCCCTCTGCCCTCCTTTTGATTTACTGCTTCTAATTTGCTGTGGGCTTGGGAACCAGATAACCAAGCTTGTTAGAGTAAACAGGAGGAGAGACACAACGGAGGGTCCTCCTGCAGGTAACCGGCCTGAGCTGTCAAGTCCTTAACCTGACTTACGCCAGTGGTGACCTCCAGACCGGGGCGCGTCTGAATCCAGCCCTTACTTAGCCCTAGACTGACGGGTCTCCCTGACCGTGGCCACACGATTGAGGAGTGGCACGCTCAGGCAGAAGGGCTGCCAAATCTTGTCTAGAGGCAGAGGAATGGGCAGGAGGGGCATCTGGAGACCTCCAGTATTCCTTCCTTTCTTACGCTGTCTCCCATAGGCCCTGCAGAGAATTCTGGACTGAGGAAGCTCTCCCTCTCAGCCTTGTCCCCAGTCCTGCCCCAAGGTTGGGAGGACTCATTTCAGCGTCCATCCGAGCATGGGGGGCCGCTGGGGGCTTCTGAGCCTGGGTAGGCTGTGCCCATCGCTGCCTATGGTCAGGGCTGGTCCCTCACACTCCTACAGTTGCCCCCTCCCCACTCTGGCAGGAAATGGGCTGAGCTGAGCCAGGCCTGGCTTGCCACCTCGGCAGTCCAAGGCCCTGCCTCTCTCCCAGCCTGGGGGAGGGAGGCGCCACCGAGGGGGAAGCACCGAGGCAGATTTAGGACTTGGGTGGAGTCTGAAGCCCCCCAAAGCCATTTTTCAACCTGAAAACTGAACCGAGCTGGTCTGGAATTGCGGCTGGAGGATAAATGTGGACCCCATGGTGTCATTTTATGGTCAGTTTTCAGAGTGTCACTGCACTTTAAGCAGTAACGCTGAGTAGCAGGAAAAACTTCTTAACCGTAAGATCTATTAGGAGCGCAGAGCTGGCTCCCAGGGGCAAGGTGGGAATGCAGAGACGTGAATCATTGGAAACAGGTCTAGCCCAGCACTAGGGAATAGCCCAGCCCAAGCTGGGCTGCAGGGAGGGAGGGAGCGGGGCTGGAAGGGCGAGAGGGCGCCTCCAGCTCCTCAGGCCCTGATGGTGGTGGCAGCTTCTGGGTCTCTTTTCCCAGGGGCCTGGAGCCCCGGACCCTATCCTCTCCTGGGCTGGCTGCCCAAGCTGGGACCCGGAAAAGGCAACACCTGGTGCGGCAGAGGGCCTGGCAGGCATGGCAGGACGGGAGGGCCGGCTGGCCCCTGTGCTGGGAACGAGGCCTTTTTCCCTGGTCGGCTGATTCCATGTCAATAACCAGCTTGAGTAAGCTTTGAAAAGCCATGCTTGGCCAGTCCCCAGGGAAAGGGGACAAGAGGCCAGGGAGGGTCTAGGTTATTTGGGGTTAAATACTTGGGGGAAACAGAGCCAGGGGCAAGGAGTTTGGGAGAGGGGGTCCAGAAATGGAGGCTGGTCATGGCAGATGGCAGATGGAAGGGGAGGCTGGGGAACCAAGTGATCTACAGGGTTCCTTCCAGCTGGGAAAACTCTTTGGCTCCAATGGGTGCAGGAGTGAGGAAGCAAACTGACTGCCAGACAGGACCTCCGATAAAACAAAGGTGAGCCTCCTCACCTCTGGTCTCAGGGCCATAGTCTACCCACTGAAACACCTGTCAAGATCCCATCTGAGATGAAAGATTCAGGGCCAGGGCTGGCAAGCATGGGCACCAGAGGGTACCCATCTGGGGCAAGACAAAAAGCGACACCCAGGTCTGGCACTGAAGAAACCTCAGATGAGCTACGATTTGCTGTGTGATCTTGGACAAGTCATTTTTCCTCTCTGGGCTGAAATGCACCCATTTGCATCAGGGTAGGGGGAGGTGTGGAATTTGAACCCGACCAATTCCTTTTAGCCTGAGAATATAAGGGTCTTGCCAGCTAGAACATTCCCGGCTTCCTCAGTCTGGTGTGCTCTGGGACATGATTTCCTAGGGGCTAAAAATAGAAATAGGAAGAAAGAAAGAAAACCCTCACTAGGTGCCAGGGAATATTTGAAGAGCTTTTTACAAAGATGAGCTCATTTCATCCTCACAACAGCTCTGCAAGGTGAGTACTAATGCCTCCATTTTACAGATGAGGAAATTGAGGCACGGACAGGTTAGCAGACAGACTCAAGCACCAAACTGACTCTGAAACCAAAGACACTCAGTCGGCCTTCTTTCTGGTTCATTTGTCTAAATGGGTGACCCTGTCTCCCCCACCGCCTCCCCGGGCTCTGTGTTCCCCTTCATGGCTTTCTCACGCTGGGCAAGGGCCGCCCTGCCCAAGCCGGCGGCCTCCTTGAAGTGCCCTTCACCTCCCTGCACTCCTTCCCTCCCCTCCCCTCCTCTCTAGGGAAGCCCGGCCAGGCTCAGGTTTCTCCATTTCCAGGCTAAGGCTCCTGCTCTGGGCTGGGCTCACTGGTGAGATCTTGCTGATCTTGCTCTTTCCTTCTACCCTGAGGTCCTGGGCTCTGAATGGATGGGTGAGAAGTCTTGCATGCCCTGCCCTGGTGGGGGACTGAGGAAATGCTGGCCTCTTGCCCTTGACCCCTTGTGAGAGAGAAGGCAACCCAGTCCCACTGAGCAGGCCTGACTTTGACCCTACAGCCCTCTCAGAGCAGATCTGGGGCAGGCGCGTTGCTGAGGGCACTGGAGGAATCGGGGCTGAGGGCTAGGTCCTCAGGGTTGTGCGTACGAACCGCCTCTCCAAATCGCCATGGGGTGCTAACTCTGCCTAGCGCTGGACTAGTTTCTTCTTCAAGCTCTGTCTTTAGGAATCATAACATCGCAAAGGGTTGCAGCTGGATAGGCTCTTAGAAATCATTGAGGCCAAGACCTTTGGGTTTCAGATGGGGAGCCTGAGGCCCAAAGAGGGAAGACAGCCGTGGAGGCAAGGTGGAACCCCGGGTTCCTGATTCTTCCAGCTGACTGCTTAGCTCAGCTCCATGCCGGGCCTCCAGGGCCAGCCGTGTGCCACCCCCTTTGGGGCAGCCCTGCTTGAGCCTTCACCCCTCACCATACACAAGATCACTCCCTAGACACACACACACACACACACACACACACACGCACACACACACACACACACACTGCCCTGGAGATTCAGGCCCCGGGGAGTGAAGTGTGGGAGGCACCAAGAGGCCCAGGTGAAAGGCAGAAGCCAGGATGGTGGGACTGAAACTGGGCCACTAGCTTGGGAGGGGCATTCCAAAGCATGAGTGTGCCCTGTTTTTCCCTGCCTTAGAGCTTCACGTCTACCCCTTGTGTGCTCCGCTAAAAAGGATGGGAGAGGCTGACGGAAAACCCCCAAGCTTAACTCCTTTCGATTCTAGTGTTGCTTGAAGTTCTTGGAGGTCTCTGGCAAAGTCACTGGCCCATCCCCTGGGCTCTGTGCTGCACCTGTCTCCTGCACGTGTCCAAAGCCCAACTGGTGCCCCCTCCCACCCAGCTTTCCAGGCGGCTGCTGCCACCCGGCGAGCCGGGCACGGTGGCCACGAGGGGGCACTGGCGCTCCACAGCTCCACTGGGCTCTGAGGCGTGCGCTCTCCCCAGCTCGGGGTGGGGGGGCAGCAGGAGTTTGTGTTGGGCTCCCCCCCTCCTGGCACCCTCCCATTTCCTCTTGGAAGCCTCCTTAATCCTCTTCTGCTGAGGGTCACATCCCTGGGCCGAGGGACGAGGTGTTTCATTTTCAATTCGCCCCCGTTGCCCCTGGGGGAGCTCCACGAACGCGGGGAAGGGAGACCTCTGGGCCGCAGCCCTCTCCTCTGCCCCTGTGCAGACCCAGTCTCCTTGATGCTTCGGCTTGCCGCTTTATGGGGTGTCTCTCTCTTACCTGCCTGCCCTCCGTTCCCTTCCTGGCCTGTCTTCTGCGTTGGAGCCCTTGTTCCAATCTCATCTTCTTGGGTCTTCCCTCTCCTTTCTGCCTTATCAACATTCAGCTTTCACTCCTTCCTCCTCTCTTCCCCCTCCTTTTTCTCTCCCCTACCTCTCTTCCTCTCTCCTCCCTTCTCCCCTGGCCTCCCCTCGCCCCTCTCCCTTATCCTCGGCTCCCTCCCTTCTCTCCCTCTGCCCTTGCTCCGAGGTGGCCTCTCGGGGTGGACAAGTTGCATGTGGCATGGATCTCGGTCCCTCCGTGGCCTCTGCAGGCTGAGAAGGGAATTGGGGGTGGGGGGCGACGGCTGCTGGAATCCTGGAGTGGAGGAGCCTCTGGGTCAGAAACTCTTCAGTTCACTTAGCAGATGCAGCCTCTGGGGATAGGGGTGGGGTTCAGAGACCGGGGCCTGCTCTCTGCTCGGGCCCTGCCGGCTGTGCAGTCTTTCCCATCCGCTCCCTGGCTTCAATGAAAAACTGAAATGAAAAAGTAAAACAGTAAAACACTGCTTCTCCCAGATTCCCCACTGTCCTCCCCACCTCCCTTTAGAACACTAGGGACCCTTGGTGTGACAGACAGGGCCCTGCCAGTGTCTGTGTGTTGCACCGAGGGAGAGGGGCCGGGGTTGGACGTGGGCCCTAACATCGGCGTGCTGGGTTCCGTCTGGCACACTGTCTCACTGGCTTCAGGGGACCTGGGCGGCTCTTGGGGCAAATAATTGTAGAAAGTCAGTGCTGGAAGAGGTTGGGGCAGAGGCAAGCCAAACATCAATTATGGGCCTGGCGTAGTCCTTACTCTACCCTGAGCTCTAGCCCTGAGGTACAAACCCAAGGCCCACAACGTGCCTTCCAGAATCTACACCCCCCTGTAGTACAAATAAGGAAGCCAATGTCCAAAGATGGGCCAAGACTTAGCCAAGTACATGCAGCAAGCTGAGGTTAGGCCCCAAGGCTCCCGCCTCCCAGCCTTGAGAGCTCTGAGGCTGTGAGGCTGTGGGTGTGTTGCCCCCCTAAACATGCAATGGGCAGGGTGACACTGCTGAAGTGGAGGGAGCTGAGGCTGGAGTTTGAGGTGGGAGTGGGTAGGGATAGTCATCTGTTGCTCCCGCCTCTTGTGACGGGCATATGCCCATCCTAGTAGTGACGCAGCCCTGGGGCCACCGGCGGTCCCTGCCACAGCTGGAGGGTAGCACCCCACCTGACAGTGTGATTTATCACATTCTCCCTTTCTCCCCTCAGCCCCCAACCTTCCTGCAGACCCCAGAGAGGACCCAGCTTGACTTCAAGGCAATTCACCTGTTTTTGATTTGAGGCTCAGGTGGACGTTTCTTTCTTCTCATCGAAGAAGTGGTGAGGGGAAGGCAGGGCCCCATCCATCACCCCAGCCTCTCAGCAGCCTTGGGGAGGAGGAGCCGAGGGGGAAGGGAAAGGCCCAGGGATCTCTCATCCTCCTTAATTCCCAAAGGGAACCTCCCAGACAGCCAGGCCGGGCATTACTGGCCCAGGCGTTTAGATCTTGGCCACAAATGCTCAGGAGAAACCACCTAGTGGTTCCTGCATTGGCGCTCTGGATCTCTGGAGGTCCTGCAGCCAAGTTTTCTTTTCCAACCCCTGTTGCCTGGGGGATGAGGAGAGGCGTCTGGAAGGGGCTTGGGCCCCAAACAAAAGCAGAACAAAGATTTAGCACCCAGAGAAAGGGGGAGAGGGATAGGAGAGGGAATTAATTTTGTTTTTATCGCCTACTCTGTGCCAGACAGTGTTCAACGTGTTATCTATGTCATTTAATGCTCCTCACGCTGCTGCGTCCTCTAGATAAGGAAACTGAGGCTCAGAGAGGTAAAGTGATTGAGCCAAGGGCAAATCACAAGGGAGTAAGTAAGTAATGGGGACTAGATTCAAGGTCATAGCTGTTTGGTTCCAAAGAGAAGGCAGAGGAGGGACGTAAGGTATCTGGATGCTGGCCCCGCCAGGAAAGAGATGGGCTGTGGCACCCCGTCCCTATCCCACCCCCAGTATTTGCTCCCGTGTCCTTCAGTTCCAGGCCACTGCTAACCCACATGGAGTCCCAGTGTGATTAGAAAAAGGCACGCTTTCTTCTGGGAATGACCCAGCCACAGGGCAGGGCACATGGCCTGCTGCTAGGAGCAGGGCTGAATTTCAGGCCCCCTACCTCACTGTTCACCTGCATCAGCCCCCCTTGAGCAGGGCTCAGCCTATACAGCCATCTGCTGTGGCGCTGCTCAGGCTGTCCTTTCTTTAGAGCAGGCGGGGCAAACCCTGGTCTGAGAGAAGTGAGTGGCCTGATAGGCTTTGCAACAGCGCGCCATGACGCCTGATTCTCCTCCTCCTTCTCCCCCTTCCTGAAAGTTCTCGTCATCGCCATCCTCACCACTGTCTTCCCAGGCATCCTCATGATGCTACAATTACTAATAACAGGGGCTCCATCGCAGCTCAATCTGTTTGGAATTCTTCCCCTGGAGCAACCCATTTTCTCCCTGCTGGACTCTTTCCTCCTCATTACACCCCTCTCAGTTTCCAGCTTGCAGAAGCCCATCCCCTGGGAAAACGTGTTTGTGGCCCGGCCAGCTGGGCCACGGTCCTGGGTGGCCTGGGGAGACCTGAGGGAGGGAGGCGGAGCAGGGACACCGCATGGGTTCAGGTTTGCTGGCTTCCCTGCTGTGTGTCTTTGGGAAAACTGCTCATCTCTCTGGGCCCAGCTCCCCATCCTCAAGCTGGAGGGGTAGGTGGAGGGTACCCACAGTCATTTCCAGCCTGACCTATCAGGGTACCGGAATCTCTGAGTCCATCAGTCCTGCTCCTGTCTAGGCACCAAGCAGTGAGGCTAAAGCACCTCTTGGGTCCCTTTCTGGGGCTTCCAGCCAGGCGAGACACCAAAGGCAAGCTGGGGGAATGGAAAGCAAATCCCAGCTTTGCTGCTTCTCAGCTGTGTGACCTGGGGCAGGTCACTTCACATCTCTGAGCTTTGGTGTCTTCAACTGAACAATGAAGAACAATGTATCATCTCCCCTCCAAGGAGAGGGTGCTGCGAGGAGTTAATAAAATAATGTATGTGCCTGGAACCTGTACAGTACCTCATGCAGTAGGCATTCATTCATTCATTCATTCAACAAACATTCCTTGAGTTTGTTTATCCCAACTCCCAACTAAGGGAGTTGGGATAGTCTAGTAAATAGTGCAGGCTCTGAAGTCAGACTGCCTGGGTTCAAAACCCAGTTCTGCCTTTTGTGACCCTGGTTGAGTGACTTCAACTCTGTGTGCTTCAGTTGCCCCAGCTCGAAAATGGGGCACCTATCTTGTAGGGCTGTTGTAAGGATTAAGTGAGTCAATCCATGGAAAGCATCTAGAGTTCGGCAGAGAGTAGGAGCTCATGAAATGTCATGACACTGTTCTAAATTCTGGGGTGTAGTGGGAACAAGATGGATGATGTCCCCACTTGTACGGAGTGGTCAGTAAATGTTGGATCCTTTCCCCCTTCCTATTGTTTTCCCCTGTGAGGGGGATAAAGAAGTGTCTTGGATCGCTCCAGCTCAAAATCATTCTTTGCTCCCTTCCCTCTTCCAACTAATCCATAAATATTAAACAAATATTCACATACGCAGTGAAGATTCATTGAGTACCTTGTCTAGCGCTATGCTAGATGCTGAGGCTGTAGACATGAATATGATTCAGCCTTCATTCACTACGAGTGCTCAGTCTATGAGAGAGAGAGAGAGGCTGACTCTTCTTACTGTTTTTCTTAGGGCCATGGGGAAAGACGTCTCATAGGAGGTAGCCCTGTGTTCTGAGTTATGCCAGGAACATTCCAGACATAAAGAAGGGCATGAGCAAGGGCACAGAGGTGCTAAGAGATGACCACCACTCCAGTGTGGCTGGGATATCGGTGGGTATGGAGGGCTGCTTTGGATCTTCTCTCCAGAGCGCTCTTTACGGGGCCCTTACACCAAGCCAGGCCCCGTGTTTGGTGTTCTCTAAAGTTCTCTCACCGTGGGGCGGGGATGCTTGCCTGCACCCCACACAGGAGGAAATGGAGTCAGGGT
The DNA here is from genome assembly GCF_005190385.1 of Monodon monoceros. Classification (NCBI taxonomy): domain Eukaryota; kingdom Metazoa; phylum Chordata; class Mammalia; order Artiodactyla; family Monodontidae; genus Monodon; species Monodon monoceros. The sequence continues at coordinate 57,775,291 of NW_021703779.1, read as the reverse complement.
GGCGAAGGGACGTGCTCAGGGCCTCCCACCTAGCAAATGGCAAAACTGAGGTAGGCACCCAAGTCTGTCTGCTTTTCTCAACACTCCTCTGCCGTGTTAATACAGCAAATCGGCCTGTGTGCTGCTTTGCTCCAGGTAGCTGTGTGTGGAAGCGGGGGAGGCTGAGGAGAGGGATGCCTGAGGGCCTGGGCACACTGCGATGAGCCTGCGCCTCGCTGCCCCGTTGTAGGGACATGCGGACAGCAGGAAGTAGCAAGGCCTAATTTATCTTATGTTTCTCCCTACCCAGGAACTCACCATAAGGAAGGCTGAGCCTCTCTCCCACCCTGTTACACACACATGCACACACACCACCCTGCCCTGCTCCTAAAAATATCAAACCAGTGGAGCTGCAAGGGAAATGAATGTTTGGCAGCAGAGCAAGTGGCCTAGGAGTGGTGTCAGGCTCCGTAAATATTTACCCGCTGGATTAGAGCAGAAGTTGGAAACATTAGGCAGCTGAAAATTACTGTTTTAATAGCATGGCTGATAAATCCAAACTTGGGGCGGGGGTTTGTTTGGAAGTCTCAGCTTCTGGGAATTTCAGCGTGTAAACTATGGGCCTGGGGTGTCTGGGAACAGAGTAGAGGGGTGTGGGCTGCTGGGTGGGTCTGCCTGCAAGACAAGGAGCCAGGCCCAAGAAGGTCCAGTGCCCCAGGCTTCAGCCGTCCCGAAGATGCTGCATTAATTCATCTCCTCATTCCTTCATTCACCCATCCATCCATCAGACCCTGGTCAAAAGGAGGCGTGATAAGCAAACATTTATTGGATCCCAACCACGTGCTACGTATTACAAGGGGGGGTTTACCTTTCAGTCCCGAGTTCAACATTTACTGTAACCCTCAGTGGTAGCAAGTACTATTTTCTCTCCCAAGAGGCTGAGGAAAATCAGGTCTCAGAGTGGGAAGGTAACTTGCTCAAAGGCACCAGCTGGGAAGAGCCAGAACAGGTTTTAAGCCCGGGCATCTCTGACCCCAAACCACGTTCTTCCCGCTGCACAGCACTACGCTCCAAGGTGGCGTGTGAAGTAGAAATCCAATATATTTCTGAGAAATCTGAACCAAGGGGCCCAGAAACACAAAAATGAATCTGACACAGCTCCTCCCTCAGAGAGCTCCTGGTCTAGAAGGGGTCTGGGCTGTGTAACCAGGTGGTTGTAATTCCAGGGAGAAAGCGGCTAGTGCCGTAAGAGAGGATCAGACAAAGTGCTGTGGGGCTTCTGAGGAGGGCAGAGTTTCTCTCAGCTTGGGGGGCGGAGAAGAGGCAGGTGTCAGAGTGAGGAGGACCAGGACAGCTCCGTGCAGGAAATGGCAGTGGAGGTGGGCCTTCCTTAACTGATGGGCAGGATTTGCAGAGGTGAAAGGAAGAAGGGCAGGTGGTCCAGGCAGCAGGAATAGCACGAGTGAAGGTATGGATCAGGAATGTTGAGTTTGGTTGAAGCCTAGCGTGTGTAAAGACAAGGGGTGGGAAATAAGTTCCATAAGGTAGATGGGAGCCAGATTGTGAGGACCTTCATGCCACCAAACTGTAACCCTTCAGAGCTGAGGAAGTCCAGGGTCCCAGGGCTCAGGAAAAAGCCAAGTGAACAGTTCCTCTCTGAAATCTCCACCTCAACTCATTCCCACGTGGGCCAAAGCCCTGAGCACCACCCACCCCGGGGCGCGCGTGTGTGTGTGTGTGTGTGTGTGTGTGTGTGTGTGTGTGTGTGTGTG
>NW_021703779.1:57649635-57773530 GCF_005190385.1 Monodon monoceros | reverse complement strand
GTGTGTGTGTGTGTGTGTGTGTGTGTGTGTGTGTGTGTGTGTGTGTGTGTAGTTGTACTTCCTTCCACCAAGCTTGCCTTCTGGCTTTTGTGACCCTGGAGCTTTTGTGAGCTCCAGGCAGCCTCCCATTCTATCCTGAGGCCAAGATCCCCACTTCCCACTACTAGGGCTGGGGACCAGGTGTCCCTGACAGGGCTGCAAACTCTCTTGGGAACAGCACAGTGAAGCTGGTTCAGACATGTGGGCATTTCCGGCTGAGGAGAAAGGGGCTCCAGGGGAAGGCTATGATGGGCAGCTGGGCCCCCTGAACAGAGGGGCAGAGAAAGGTGACAGGGGCAGTTGAGGGAGAAGAAAGCCCTGCCTGGGCACCAAATAGGCCTGGGTAGGAAACCTCCTTCTGACGTGTGACCTTGGAAAAGTCACTTCACTTCTCTGAGCCTCAGTTTCTGCATCTGTCACACAGGGATGGTCACACCTACCGGGAGACATGATGTGAGAATTCAGTGAGATAATACATGGAAAGCACTTAGCATGCTGCTTGGCGCATAGTAAGCACCCAGCCAATGTCAACTACATCATCGTGAATAAGTGAACACTTGTGTATCTCAACAAGAAGGGATTTTGTATGTAAGGGAAAACTTCCAGAGAGCAGAGTTATTTCCTGGAATAACTCTCCCCTGAGAGGCTTAGAATAGGGAGCCTCCATCCCTCTGATCCAGAGAGTCTGTGGGTTTACTTGTAAGTTTCATATCTCAGCGAAAAGAAATCCACTTTAGGCTTGGGGAGTTGGGGTGTCAGGGCTTCTAACTTCTGTCTCAGGGTCTGACACCAGGCTCAGCTATGTTACCCTCTCTCCTCTCCCTTTCCCCGGGGCCTTCAGCTCTCCTTCCGCCAAATGGGAAGAAATAGGCCTGCACTGCCTTCTGTGGGGTGGGAGAGAATGTCAGCAAAGAGGAGGTGACAGGAAGGGCTGCACACAAGGAACGGGTGTAGGGGGGCCAGCCATCCCAGGGAAAGGTGTGAGTGAAATGGAAGAAGCTGTTTCTCTGGGGCTCTGTCCTCCCCAGTCCCCAGCTAGAAGGGGGGAGAGGAAGCAGGCCCACAGGGGCTGGAGACCATCCCCAAATTTGGTAATTAGGACTCTCTGCGTGGTTTTCTTGCTCCAGAAAACGTTAATTTATTGCAATTTGAAAAATGATCGAGCCAGGGATGGGGACTCAGCAGCTGGTACAGGGGAGAGAGAAATCTCTTTTTGTTCTGCAGGGAATTGGGCTGCCGCCTCCACCCCCCACCCTGCTCCCCTGCCGGCCATCGTTCTCCCGGAGTGTCGAATGTCGACAGGCTCCTCCCGGAAGCGGTCTGCCTTCCTCGGGGGGGCTGAACCGGCCGGCATTTATCAAAAGCCTGGAAACTTCTGAGGGAAAGAGGTGTGTGGGGAGGTATGTGAGCCAGCCCGGGTGGGGGTGGGGTTTCGATGATTCTCCGCAGCCTTTGGGGTCACCGTGCGGGCTGCAGCCAAGGGCCAGAGCTGGGAAGGGAGGCCTGGAGGGGGGCGGGCGGCTGGCTGGAAGCAGTGTGGGAGGCTCCTCTCCTCTTCCTCACTCCTGTCAAGCTCTGTCCCACCTGCCTGGCTGCCCCCCTCACCTCTATTGTTCAGTCAGACAAAAGATGATTATGGGAAAACAGCCTGCACCCAGCAGGCAGGCTCAGCAAATCAACAAATCCCCAAATCTGCTGCTTCCGCTGCCCGGCGGGGCCCCACTGGGCCCAGAACCCTGGTCCTCGTTCGGCACCCACCACTGGCATGGAGCACCATCTGCTGCTGTTCCTCTCAGGGACAGGTCCACGTCTCATCTCCGGGACCCCAAGTGTCTATCCCGTGAGCCTCTGCCCTGTGCAGGAGGCTCCAACGTGGCTGCTTCTTCCTAGGCACCACGGCCCTCCTTGCCATCCCTCCTGCCCACGCCACTCTCACGCCTCCATCCATCAGCAGGCACTGTGGACACTCCCTCTGTGCAGGGCACCGGGCTAGGTACTAGGACGCCAAGGTGAGCGAGGCACAGGCCCTGCCCTGAAGGAGGTTCTAAAAGGGGAAAGAGACAAATACAGAGAGAAGAGGGAAAAGGGCCTTCAGAGGGATCCAGACAACTCAGATCATTACCTCCATCACTTTCTCCCTCACTGTTTCTGTCTGCATCAGCCTCACACCCACCTCCCCCTACCCTCTACTTCTTCCTCCTCTCCCCCCACCGCCTCTCCCTATCTCCTTAGACTGTGCCCACCAGCATCACCCCCAAAACTCTAATCCTCATCACTGTCATCCCCATCATCACTATTTTCAACTCCTCATTCCTGCAAATCTATTCCCCGCCCTCTAAGAATTTAGAGCCTGAAAACTGACAAGCCAACAGGGGACAACTCTTAAGACACAAAAATAAAACCCGCTTGCATGCATGTGTAGGAAAGTATTTACACCATAGTCTTCAGTTCGAGCAACCTCTTGGGGGCTTCTGGAATCTCTCACATCTGGTTGGAGCTTTGCAATGAGATTCAGATCGGTTCCTGGCCTACAAAAATGTTCTTCATCCGTCTCTCTTCCCAGTGGGTCAGCGTTAGCCCTTCTGGAGGCTGGGAGCCAAGGAGCCAAAGAAATCCAGCTCAGGGACTAAGGGTGGTGTCTGTTTGCATTTCAGCTGGAACCTGCCGGCAGCTGGCCAGTTTGGAATTCTCAGCATTCTTGCTGGGCCTGGGCTCAGCTCAGGTGCCACCCATCCTGGCCTGGCAGACAGTAGATAAGAGGGCTCAGGAGTTCCAGGGCTCCAGACGAAGCATCCTTTCGCTACGACACAGTGCCTCGATGGGCTACAAGGGAGAGTGGCAGGTGTCCAGGAAAGCCAGGGTTAAGGTGGGAAGCTTATCCACACCAAGAGGGACGGGCTGCCGCTGGGCCAGCCCAGTCTGAGCTGTCAGGAGAGAACTGAATGGAGATTTTTAAGAACAAATGCAGTGACCTCCACTTCTGTATAGGGTTCAGGAAGTATTCCATGCATCTGGCCTCTTAGGAGCCTCACTGACCACCACCGTTAGAGGTAGGAAGGATGGGCAAGGACTCCTAGTTTTCACTTTCCAGATGAGCAAACTGAAGCCCAGAAAGGCCCCAGCAAGCGATAGTGGTGAGTTTCAGGCTCCTTCCTGCAGGCTGCCTGAGGCTGCCTTCCTTGGCGCTAGAGCAATTCCTAGACAAGTAAGGAGAGACTTGACTGTGACATTGTCCAGTGCTTCCTCGTGACACTCAGAAGGGTGGAAGCCAGTATGGCCTTGCTGGCCTCTCCCAAGCTCCCCAGTGTCCTATGAAGAGTGTCTGCAGAACTCAGCCAAGCTCTTATTTATTTATTTACTTTTTGCTACAGAGAAGGCAGTATGAGGAGAGGGTTCTCACTAACTGAGTGGCTAAGCGAAGCGGACCCTCCCCTCACTGGCACCAGGCTGCCCTCGCACCCAGGCCAGCGCCCTGCCTGCCGAAGAGCCTCTGGTGGCCCCCAGGGTCCGGGGGACCCGGTGCGCTCCTCACCCCGCCCTTACTCTCTCAAGTCTCCAGGTCTGCCCAGACTCTCCTGCCTGACTGCCTTCCCTGCTCCTCTGTGCCAGCCCACTTCCTGTCACTCTCACCTTGAACCTGTGGGTGCCCACTCCACACCTGCCACAAGGAGACCCCTGTCCTCAGCAGTGCTCCAACCCTGTGGTTTTCCAAGTAGGTCTGCAGACAAGAAGCATCAGCACCCCCTGGGGCCTTATTAGCATGCAGACTGTTGACTCTGCCCCAGACCTACTGAATCACACTTTGGGGTAGGTAGGACCCAGCAGTCTGTGTTTTAACAAGCCCTTCTGGTAATTCTGCTGTATGCTAGAGTTTGAGAACAAGTAGTATAAAGCGGGCAATGGACTCAGGCCCACCTGGATTCAAATCCCAGCTCGGCCATCACTAGCTGTGTAACCTAGGTCAGGTCAGTACACCTCCTTAATCCTCAGTTTCCTCATCTGGGAAATGGAGATCATAGCACCTGGCTATTTGAAAATAGCATTAACTCTGATTCACTCTAAAGGAAAAGAAGAGTTCATGAACAATTAGAATGGAAGCTAATTGTCCAAGAGTTATTCAAGAGGCGGCCAGGTGGCCACACTGTGGAGTGAGTGTATGGTGTGTTTAGCCAGGAGGCTTGTGTGGCCGGAACCCGGGGTGTCCACTGTATATCCCACCTCCTTGGTTACTCCTGCCAACTCTATCAACTGTCACGCATGTCAAACTCCCTAGGCTTGGACCAGCTGTTTCTCCTGCCTGGAATAACTTATCCTAAGAGCCCATGAAAATTATTCTTTCCCCATGAAGGTTTCTGAATCAGAAATTGTATTAAACACATGGGGGTCTCACGTGCAAGAAGCCTGGAGGTAGGCAGTTCAGGGATGGCACAGTGACCCTATGAAGTCATCAAGGGCCTTGACCCCTTCCAGCTTTCTGCTCTAACATCCTACCACCACTTTCATTTTCGAGGTCTCGTTAGTGTTCAAAATGACTGCTGGAGCTCCAGTCATCACATCACCATTCTAGATAACAGAAAAGGGCAAGGGCACACATCTTAGCTGAGTTAGCTTCCTTTTAAGCAGCCTCTTCAGAAGTCCCACATTTGTTTTATATTTCATTGGTTAGAATTTAGTCACATGTTATACGAGAATCTAGAAAATATAGTCTTCTGGCAAGGCATTTGTCACTAGAGGAGAGGGGGGAGAGTGGATATTGGATGGTGACCCTGAGAGCAGTCTCTGGAACAGCTCCCCTTCTCCTCCCAGAAGTGACCATCACTTCTAGCTCTGCTTTCCCTCTTTCCTTCCAGCATTTATGGCTCTGTGTCGAAGTCTGGCATCCAGCTTCAGTAGGTCCACCAGGCAGGAAGGAGTCCCCAGCTGCTGCTTCACTCAGCCCAGCTCAAAAGAAAAGCTCGAGTGGCAATTTCAGTGAGCAAGCAGGGTCATGGGGGCCCAGGGCCTCGCAGAGTGCTGGCCTTAGAGTCAGCCTCAAGTTCAAATCATAGTCCTGCCATGCAGTGACTCTGTGACCTCAGCCAGTAGTAACGATGACCTTTGAACACTCTCTATGTGCCAGCCAAGTCATATATTACCTCATTTAATCCTCAGCACGGTTGGCACTATTATTACCTCCGTTTTAGAATCGAGGAAACTGGAGGGTAAATAACTTGTCTAGGGTCTCCCAGCTAATAAGATGGAGCCAGGCTTCACATCTGGCAGTCTGAGCCAGAGCTCAAGCCTGTCCCCAACGCGCTGCACGGCGCTGTGTCATCCAAACCCTGCCACACCGCAGGCTCCTCACTGGCGAAGGGGGTGTACTTCCCTCTGCTTCACAGGGTTGGCTCAGAGATTTAGTGCCATCGCGCATGTGAACATGCCTTCCATTTTTCTCGGCACCGTGAACGCTCTCTCTTTTCTTCTTCTACTTCTGACAGGGGCCCAATGCTGGCAGGCCTGGACTTCCTTTGGAGGTCAGAGCTGCTGTCTCCTCACTCCTTTCTTCCTGTCAGTGTTGAAGTCCTCTGAGTGCAAGGATCTGCCCCTCTCTGCACCAAGACAGAGCTACTGTCACAGACACCTTCCACCCAGGAGACAAGCCACACTGGTTTCTACCTCCGAGAGGAGCTGCCCCTGGTGGAGGGATGTGGACATGCCCAGCTCTGAGAGGTGATGGGGCTGATGTGTCATTTTAGGATAGATAGAGGCCGGAGAGGGACTGTGGCCTGTCCCAGGTCACACAGTGGGTCAGTGGCAGGGCCAGGATTCAAATCAGAAGTGGACAGTGCTCTGGGCCCATGTCCTCCGCTCTCAGGACCATTCATTTCTTGAGAGCCTCAAATTGGTGTCGAAGGAACCCTCGATCTGGACATGATAACATTTCAGTCCTATGTGAGCTTTAAGATCGAGGCTCAATAGTGCCTCCTCCAGGAAGTTGACATCTCCCTTACTTCTGCTGCGCCCCTCACATGGCGCCGCTGCCTTCCTGCTGTCATGCTGATTGCACTGTAATGGGATCATTCCCCCACCAGAACGGGAACCCTGGGAGGCCAGGGAGTGTGTCCCACAGAGTTCTGCACTCATGGGCCCAACCGTGGGCTGGTCCCACAGTAGGTGCCTGACAAATGTTTGATGAGAGAATGAATGACTGAATAACACATGAGTGAGGGACCACACATCTCTTCTCTTCACCTGGGCCCTAGGGGATTGTGTGGGTGGTAACAGCCCAGGGCTGGCAGACCAGAAAAGTGTTTTTCCCTGGAGCCATAAGAAAAGTGGAGAGAGAAAGCGACATTACAGGAAAGTCAATTCCCCATGGCATTAATAGCCCAAGTTTTGCTGCAGGAGTGAGGCGAGAGGCAAAACAGGTGTGTGAGCAGATAATACAATCTTCTTCCCTAACACCCACGTCGTGAGCCAGGGAGCAGGCAGCCAGAAGATTAAAGCCCTGACGCCTACTAACAGTGCCAATCAATATTTATTATAACAAGAAGCAAAGACTGCTATCACAAAGAGGGAGAGGATATATATATATATATATATATATATATATATATATATATATATAAAGAAAGCAAGACACGACATTATTTCTACTTAGATGCAAGGGAAGAAAATAGCAACAACAAGAAGAATAATGACAATAATAATACGAGACAGCCTTGCAAAAGGAGCTTTGTTGATTCCTTGCGCAGAGAAGATAGCTCCTTCGGCAAGAGCCTCACTTAGTCTCCATGTGTCCACCCCGCTGAGGTTTTGATGTTCCACTTTCATCAAGAATATTGAGCATGAAATGCCAACATTATGTGGGCTGTCTGGCGACAGCTGATGAAGAGATGGCGTGTGGAGAGGAAGAGTGCCAGGGACGCCTGCCTCCACTGCCCAGGGACAAAGCGATGGCTTAATTGGACCCCTGGGAAGAGTGACAGCCCAAGAGAGCAAAGCAGGGTATATCTGGGCCCTCTGCCACCCATCACCACGGGAGGCCTGACTTGGGGGCCAGGTTGGGGGGGGGGTTGAAGGAGGCTCGAAGGCTCCTCACTCCTGAGGGAGGCAGAGGATCTGGGGTTACAGTGCTGCTGACCCTTGGAAGAAAGGGTGGACCAGCGCATGCCTAGGCTCCTGAGATCAGTGGATAGGCAGGTTGGGAGCCGTTTTTGGCTTCTAGATGCAAATTCTGAACTCCAAAGGACTGTCTCACAGAGCTTCCCGCACTGGCAGTAAGAATCCTCTTCCTTGGCCAGTACTGCTGCCTTGGGACCAAACCTAAGACTTGTCTAGATCTGCTGGGCCTCGCTTCTCACACCACAAAGGTTTGCAATGTCCTCAGAGGTCAAGCCCATCTCCGAGCTTCAGGTCTCGCTCTTCCTACTCAGTCCCAGACTTCAGAGGAATCCAGGGGCGCTCTTGTCTTAGACACAACTCAGAGTGCTATCTGGAGTGGGCAACAGGGACATTCCCTGGAGGCTTGTTAGGAATGCAGAATGTCAGGCCCCACCCCAGACCTACTGAATCTGAATCCTCATTGAACCAGATCCGTGTGTGATTTGTCTTCACATAAACTTGGAGAAACTGCTCCAGATGAACGGTTCTCAGCCTCAGCTGCACATTAGACTCAAACAGGGGAACTGTATAAAAACGCTGATGCCTGGACCACATCCCAAACTGATAAAATTTAACTCTCTGGGGAGGCAACTCGAGCACAGGTGCTTCTAAACAGCTCCCAGATGATTTTAACGTGCAGGTAGGATTGAGCACCCGGGGCCAGAGAACTATCTATGGGCACCTATTCAGATGCATCCCGAGCCTCACAGTCAGGCAGCCCTTCCAGGGGTGGAACCACCACAGGCCTCCTCTGTTGGGGCTGCAGCCCATACGGTCTCCATCCATCGGGAAAGAGAGGCAGTACCAGCGTGTCCTTCTCCCTAAGAACATTTCTGAGGCCTCCAGGGCCCTCTAGTGCCCCAGCCTCCACTCCTCCTGTGTCATTTCTGTGACAAGCCCAGGCAAACTTTGCAGGATGTAGGGGAACTGTGAAATCTCACAGACCCAGAGCTCACCTCATATCCAAGGGCACTGGCTCCTGTCCAGGGGCTGTCCACACACTTGGGTGCTCTCCCACAAACCAAACGATCTCAACTGTTAGGCCCCTTTCTACGTCTCCCTACTGGACACTCTGATGCCTTGGGCTAATGGGACCCAAGATGGACAGATCACCTCCACTATTTCCCCATCTCCAGAAAATCTGCTCTGCTGCCTTACAACTTGGGGGTGTTGAGGGGAGATGGTGCCAACTTAATTCTAGGTGTTCCTCAAGAAAATAGCTAGTACCAAAGGGAAGATGTTATAAGGAGGTAAACTGTCATATGCTTTTCTTAAAGCGCTTTCCTAAAACTTATAGCTGTCTAACAATGGTCTGCCACGTGGGCTCATTAGCTCTCTGACACTGGAGGTGAGCAAGCATATGGGCACCTGGGAGGGAAACTAGAGAGCCTTTCTCATCCAATGGGAGTGGTGGTGGGAGGAGCTGAAGCTCCTCAAAGACCTCCAGCCCTGAGCACTTACAAGATCATATGTCAAATAAGGGTGACAGGAGTGATCTAGTCCAAAGGCTTGTCCTAGGGAAGCTTGGGGGATCTTAAGATCTGGAGCAACTCTACAGAAGAGAAAAATGAAAGACAGTCTGTGTTCTAGTCCTCACACTGCCACTGACTGGCTGGGCTATGTGACCTTGGGCAACTGTATTCCCGTCTCTGGGCATCAATCCGTGGGACCAAACTCCACGGGCTTGAGAGGTCCTGACAGCCAGGGCTGCCGTTTTACACGCTCTAGTGGGTGCTCTTTACCTAGACCACACTCTATCCTATGATTATATGCTATATGATTTGCGAGGCTCCAGTGCAAAATAAAAATGCAGGACCTCTTGATCAAAAACTAAGAATTTTGAAGCAGGGACAGCAGAGCATGACACCAAGTACGGGGCCCTGTGGACTGCACCGCTAGGAGGAAGCTGGCCCTGACCAGATAGGAAATGCAGGCGGAAGGGGCAGCAAGGCAGAAGCGGGGCCCATACCTTAGCGTTTCCCCTCCTGCTGTCCTCTTCAACCCCTTGAGCCTGGCAGCCCCACCTGAAGCCCTTAACTGTTTAGCTAGGAGGGTGGGCAGAAAGCCTAGGGACGCCGGGGGCCTGCTGACCCTGGAGGACTGAATGAGGAGGAAATGATTTGAGAGGTAATCAATACACTCAGTTACACTTCATTAACATCTAATGAGTCCTCTAACCGCTCAGTCTCCACTGGGGCCTGGCCAGCGCTGTCACCGCTCCCTGCCCCTGCTCCCCAGCGTCATTTATCCTCCTAGGGGCTGATCCCAGGCGTAAGGCAGCTGCTGCAGTCGCGGGGAGGAGGGCGAGAGAGCACCAGACAGCCACTGACAGAATGCTGCGGCTGGAAGGGCCATCAGGTTCCTTCTAGTGCAACCCGTACGTGACACGGGTGAGGGAACTGCAGCCAGAGGAGTTCAGGCTCAAAACACGGAATTGGAATTGGGCACCACCGACCCTTAACCCAGGGCTCTTTTCCCACTGTCCTGACAGCAGAATGTCCAAGCTCACACCCCAGCCCTGTCACATATATATATATGTACTGGCCATGCCCCTTTACTTAGAATCTCAGCTTCCCCACCTATCCAATGGAGGCCTTGAGACCCATTCTACAGGCCTGTAGTGTGGCCTAAGTGAAGTAACAGATGTGAAGAGCACTTTGTAGAGCGCAAAGAGCTCTTCAGATATAAGCCATCCGTGCAGTCAGCATTTACCAAGGCCCTGCTTATGTGCCAGGTGCTACGCTCCGTGCTGGGGACCAAGCCATGGGTCAGACAGCCCCAATCCTCCCAGCCACCACTCCCCGAGGGAGACATGTTCAGAGGGAAAGGGGCTTCAGTACAGCACAGCCTCTTTGCAGGCCACGGAGGGGCAGTCCGGGAAGATTTCATGGAAGAGGTGAGCTCATGGGAGGTAGAGGATGTAGATTGGTTTTCAGTGGAGGAATGACAGAGTCATGTCTTTGACAACACTTTCATAGCAGTGACTACATGTCAGACCCTGTTCTAAGCGCCCTACAAATATTAACTCATTTAATCCTTACAACAAGTTTGTGAAGTTTCCTAGGGAAACTGAAGCCCAGAGAGGTGAAGTGACCCGCTCAGGTCATAAAGCTACTAAGTGGCAGAACTAGGATCCATACTCAGAGAAAGGTCACACTTTTAATCACTAAGCTACACTGCCTCTGATCCCCGTGACAGCAGTGGTGTGCATAGTAGTTTGAAGGGGGCAGACCTGGAAGCAGGGAGAGCAAGGAGGGGTTGGGGACAAGAGGCCGGGTGAGAGATACTGAGGACCTGACCATGGGCAGTGGCAGTGAAGCTGAGGAAGAGGTAACAGATGGGCAGTTTGGAGGCAGGAGAGTGGACTTGGTGATATTTTAACTTGAGCTTCTGATGTGATGACCTTATTTCTCTATGGACACACACTCATGAACTTGTGTTGGTCAACGTCCACATTTAGAGTTCACCTTAGCTCTACTTGCAGAGTTCAGAAAATATATGGCAATTATCATTTTTATCCTTTCTGCACTCCTTTTTCTCCCTCTTTGGGTAATAGATCCAGACTGCTTGGCCACAGGGGTAAGCACGTGACCTAAGCCAGCCAATCAGAGTCCTTTCCTGAGACTCTCCTAATTGGTGCTGTTGGGAGGAACTCTGTTTCCTCATTGCTACTGAAGCTGTAAGAATGTGAGCACTGCTTCTGCCTTCTCTTGGTGTGGCCCTGTGTCAGCTGTGCCTGGAGCCAGTCCTCCTGCTCCACCCAGGGGTCTGAATCCTCGCAGATACCTGGGAGTCCTCCTTCAGGCCACCCTCTCCCTCACCCACATACAATTTGTCACCAAGTCCCTTAGACCTGTCAACTGAAGAAAAATGTACAACCTTATGTTTTATTTGGGAACTTACTGGGGACTAGAGCCTGGGAGACAGTCTTCTCAGCTTCTCTGAGGAACTGCTCTGAAGAGGTAAGGGAAGAGCCAGGACATACAGGAGTTTTTGTTGAAAAAAAGAAACAAAAGACCACGTAGTCAAACATAAAGATTACTGCTAATCACACACACACAAAACCCAGACATCTTTTGAAGTTAACGACCTCTAGTGCTCTTCTTTGTATGGGAAGATGCAAGCTTCTGGGGTCAGTGAAATTATTCCTTAGATGTGTATGTTGACTATCTAGGGCCAGTAGCCTGTTTTTCTCCATCCTGAATCCCCCTCAGGCATACCTCCCTCAGGCATACCGTTGGGTGGGGGTGGGGGGGGGGGGGCGGGGGGGGGGGGGATGCGGGGGGGGGGGGGGGATGCTGCAGTGGCTGAGGGCTTGATGGTGAGCAACATTCCTTGTTCACTGGAATGGCAGGCAACATTTTTTTTGTCCGCATACCTCTTTGATATCTCCTGAGTTCTCTGTTCCTTCTTTCCTTCCACTGCCTCACAGGAGTGCAGACCCTTGTCACCTCTCTTGAATGGTTGTCATCAACTTCTAACCGCTCTCCCCCTTTTTCTAGCTCTCTGTGACATATCCTCCATTCAGTGGCTAGAGGTCTCTGAGAAGTCACGTCTGTGACCAGCATCTGTGACTCAGCATCACGTCCTTGACCTTTGCCATATTCTTCTTCTTCTTGAATGGCAATGAAATTGCCTGTAAACCTCTATTTCTTCCATCCCTGATTCAATCATGGCTATCCTTTGAAGTTCTCTGACTGGCAGGCCAGGGCTCTTCTTCCAGGCTTCCACCCAGGTGATATTCACTGATAATAATGTTCGGTGTATTTCCTTCTAGTCTTTTTTTTTTTTTTTTTTTTTACGCTAATTGAGGTCATATTGTACTACAGTTTTGTGTTTCTCTTTTTACTCCACGATCTCTCACTGGCATATCTCTACATCATCAGAAACACTTTGTAAACTGTAATGTTGAGTGGTTGCCTGACCATCTGCCTGGATATCCTATGCATTCAGGACCTGAGCATCTCCATGTTCTCCAGCTTTCCACGATCACTCTTTTTTTTAAATTAATTTATTTTATTTTTGGCTGTGTTGGGTCTTTGTTGCTGTGCGCAGTCTACCTCTAGTTGCAGCGAGCGGGAGCCACTCTTCATTGCGGTGCAGGGGCTTCTCATTGCAGTGGCTTCTCTTGTTGTGGAGCACGAGCTCTAGGCACGTGGGCTTCAGTAGTTGTGGCACATGGGCTCAGCAGCCATGGCTCTCAGGATCTAGAGAGCAGGCTGAGCAGCTGTGGTGCAAAGGCTTAGTTGCTCCGCGGCATGTGGGATCTTCCCGGACCAGGGTTTGAACCCGTGTCCCCTGCATTGGCAGGCGGATTTTTAACCACTGTGTCACCAGGGAAGCCCCTCCACAGTCACTCTAAACAGCTAAACAGCCTTAATCTGAGAGCCCACCTGGGTGTCCAAAGGTGCCTAGAGCCCTCCCTGAGTTCACGATGCTCCTGCCCCAGGGCTTCTTTCCTTCTGCTTGTCCTTTGTCACATGCAACCCCTGTCCCCTCTGACCCTCACCCCTACTTCTCCCTCCATGTTACTCAGGTCATTTCTGTGCTCCTGGGTCCACATGTAGACAACAGCCTATGTCTCCATTCCCCAACATACAACTGAGCCTGGCCTCTTGTTACTGAACTCAGGTTTGGCTACTCACTGCTCAAAAGTCAATAATTCGAGAGGCAAGTGTCAGTAGAAAGGAAAGCTGCTTTAATCAGAAAATCTGGCAAGCTGGGGAGAAGGTGGACTCACGTCCAGAGGTCAACTCCATAGGTTCCGCTCAGCCATGGCAGTTTTTAAAGGGTAAAATGGGGGGAAGAATCTCAGTGAATCGTTGAGGCAGGAGGTAGGGTTGTGCATCGATCTCTATTGCGTGCAGACTGCCTGACTCTCTCTACAGATGTTATCTTGCCCGCATGATCTGCCTGCAGGATTCCTTAGGGGGCTGTTGGGGGTAGATCTAGGAAAAGAATCAACAGGTTAGGCAAGGCATCGTGTGCATTCGGGAGTGCATTCGGGAGAGTGTAAGTCAGGAGTTAGGTTAAATTGCCTAGTGATCTCATTCCTATAATTAGGTTCTTAAGGTTAGAGGGGGACAGAAATGGGTAAACAGGAAAGGGGAAAAAGAGTTGCCTTCACTCTTGTAGTTTACCGGTGACTTCAAGACAACACAGAGTAACTTTTCCCAAACTTTAGCCAATTGCAACCACCTTCAAGAGTTGCTGTATTCATATTTCACCTATCCAAGTATTTCCCCTAATATGGATCTTTCTATCAATACCCCACCACCACCTTTTAAAATTGAACTTCACCCTAAGCAAGTACCAAACTTTTTTTTCTTCCATGTACCACTTGAAATCCTCTCGTGTACAGAACTTCTCTTGGGATCACACTGGCACGGGGAATTCCAATTGATAGCAGCCTCAAGGCTCTGAGAGTATTTGCCCTGTCCCAGGGCTCACTGCTGGCGGCCGGGGTCTTTAATCCAGACTGCCACCACGTTGCTGGGGCCCTATCCTCCTCAAACCCAAGACTCTTTTCTTCAGCCCTTTCTATTCCCATGCCTGGGCTGTCACCACCCCCGCCCCACCTGCCCCCCTGCTGTCTTGAAGCTGGGCCAAAGGAACCTGAAAATCATTTACCATCACAAGAGGTTCTGCAGAGATGCCGCCCAGCCCACAATGAAGCCTGCCTTTTACATTACTAAACAGAATGCCTACCCGTGCTGCTGGAGTCAGGGCCTTCCCAAGACAAAGAATAGGTACTTGAGGTACATCTGCATGACCAAGAGGCCTGCCTGCAGGTCGGAACAAAGGCACCGTCTGTCCCTAGGACAAATTTCAGTGGCTCCCTTTAGAGACTTGGGCAACACCCCACAGGCAGTTTAAAAAAGAAATTGTGGTTTTGTCTCCCGCCTTCAGCCTTTGAGGATTCAGAAATGTTAAGGTCCAGCCTCAGAGGCTGCTGTCAGACAGTTTTCACAGTTCCCTCATTTGATCCAGTTATTTGCTTTTATAAATAGCACCTGGGGTGGGGCACATTGGGGGCAAACATTTTTACTCCCATCCACAATGATTTCTTTAGGATAAATACCTAGAAGTGGGATTTCTGGGTCACGCAATGTGCACTTTTAGCAAGCTTCTTGTACCTCTTATCCAACTGCCCTTCCGAAAGGTCAGAGTGATTTGCAGCTCTCAACCCCCTCGTCCCCACAGTGGGCGCTAAGGCCGGTCTCACGAAAACCCTCCACAGCATAGCATCAAGAGTTATCATTTTTAATCCCTGCTAATTTGATAGGCCAAATATGGTATCTCATTGTTGCTTTAATTTGCATCTCTTTGGGTTCTAGTAGCATTGAACATCTTTTCATATGTTTATTGGCCATTATTTTGTGAAGTGACTGTTCAGCGGGGCCTTGTTGTCTTCCTCCCCTGTCTCTTCCAAAGCCCAGGGCTAGCTGGGAATTAAACACACCAGACATTATTTTTAATTAATCTTCCTTAAATACAGCTCTGATCAGGTTACTCCTCTGCTTACAAAACCTCTGATGGTTCGTTCCTGCCTACAGGGTGAAGTCCAAATTCTTTCACCCGGTCTTCCAGGCCAGTCACAGTCTGGTCCCAACCTTGTCACCTCCCAGTCCCAGCCCTCACACCCATGCACTGCTCCAGCCACTGCGGGCTACCTGATGCCTCCTGCCCTTCCTCCAGGCACTCTCAGACACACAGCTCAAATGGCACTTTCTGTGCCAGTGTTTCGTACTAGCCCCAGGTCAGATAGCATTCCTCCTCCTCTCTGCTTCTGTAGTTGGCACTTGGTAAAGATCTCCACCCAAGCATAGGCGTGGGTGTCTGGCTCTTCCTCTTCCTCTTTGGACTGAGCTCTTGGGTGGGGTGGATGGCAGGGATCACATCTCTCTCCTCTCTGGGGCCTCAGAACCTGAAGGGTGGGATGGGGGAGGGGAAGGGTGGCCGCCACATATAGACACCGCTCACAGGCCAGGCACTGTGCTAGAGCGTGTCTCTCTTTCTCTCTCTCTCTCTCTGTCTCTCTCTCTCTCTCTCACACACACACACACACACACACACGCACAAGTAAACATGCAACAGATGAAACAAATCCTTGCATTTTTAAATTTTTAAAAATTTTATTTATTTATTTATTTATCTTGCGGTACGCGGGCCTCTCACTGTTGTGGCCTCTTGTTGTGGAGCACAGGCTCCGGACGTGCAGGCCTAGCAGCTATGGCTCACAGGCCTAGCCGCTCCGTGGCATGTGGGATCTTCCCGGACCGGGGCACGAACCTGTGTCCCCTGCATCGGCGGGCGGACTGCGCCACCAGGGAAGCCCATTTTTCTTTAATTTTTAAAATTTTTTTATTATTTATTTATTTGGTTGCACTGGGTCTTAGTTGTGGCAGGTGGGCTCCTTAGTTGCGTCTCCAGGGCTCTTTAGTTGTGGCAGGCAGGCTTCTTAGTTGCGGCATGCATGTGGGATCTAGTTCCCTGCAGGGATTGAACCCCGGGCCCCTGCATTGGGAGCACAGAGTCTTATCCACTGCATCACCAGGGAAGTCCCAAAACAAGCCCTTTTAACATGTGTCTATAGTCGCTTCTGGCATCTGAGGGAGTGAGGTAAAATTCACATAGGGTGTGAGGGGGGGATAAATCTCTATATTGCTGCCTTCCTCTCTAGGGCAAAGAGAAAGGAGATGGTCCAGTGTTGAGGAGAGCATGCTGAGTTTGGGGCTGTATTGGAGCAGGGGCTGGAGAAAGTCAAATTACTCAGCATAGTGAAGGGAAAGGGAAGGAATATATATATTTTTAATAAAAACATATTTGTATATTTTTTGAATTGCTAGAGGGTAGACAAGGAGTGAGGAGTGGAGAGTGATCCTAGCAGCAGTGCTTACCTAGATGATAAAAATCACTCAAGAACTTTTGAAAGGACAGTGTCTAAAACTTACTTGAAAGTGACCTGGGATTCTATGAGGTAAGCCCCTCTATCTTATTCTGTTCCTCCTTCCCCCACCCCTGGCGAGAGCATGTTTTCTGAGAATGAGGGCTGCAGATGGCATCTGGGGGCAGGAAGACAATCTGTAGATGAACCTCTTCAGGGCAACAGGATCAGAGCCGGAGGGCACTGGGAGAGGAGGCCAATCTGCCAGAGTCCCACTGGGAAAGGCGCACTCTTCTCCCAGGAACCTACACTTGAATACTTCCATTTGAATCTCGAAGAACAACTACCAGAGTTGAGACCTGGATACTCATACCTCACGCCTACTGCCCCCAACAACCCCACGCAGTGGGTATTCTAAATATCAAAGATGCTGAAATAAAGTTCAGGGAGGTGAAGTAGTTGGCAAGTGCTCACGCTCCTAGGAAGCAGTAGTCTGGGGCACCTGACCACACGGTGGGTGTTTGTGCCTCTATGTCTTGCTGCTGGCACCTAGCACAGTGCCTGGCACAGGGTCCATATACAATGTATGTTTGCTGATTGAATCCAATCTGTTACGACCGATATTTTCCCAAGCGCTGATTGTGTTTCTGGGTGTGTGGACTAGGTGTTGAGGGGTTCGGGGTGGAGGGTGGAGGATGCAGATGAGGGAGGCTACAGAAGCTGTAAGACATGTTTCCTGCCCTCTCTGAGCTTATCGTTCAACAGGCAAAATCTGAGCAGCTCTCCAGTGAACGACCCCAAGCAGCCATGATAAGAACAGCTAACATTTATTGAGTGTTTATTATAAACCGGGTACTATTCCAAGTGCTTTTCATGGCTCATCCCATCTAATCCTTATAACAACCCCATGAGAGAGAAACTGGGCCACAGAGAAGGCAGAAAACTTGCCTAAGATCACACAGCTAATAAGTTGCTAAGCCGGTATTCAAATCCATGCAGCCTAATTACAGCCCCACACCTCTAACCTCCATGCTCGGCTGCCCCCATAAGCATCCTAGCTGGGCAGAGGGACGTAATGGTGAAGGTTAAAGGTCACAGGAAGTTGGGGTGTACTGAGGTGGCCAGGGAGGGCTTGGCCAGCTTGATGGGACTTCAGCTGGGCCTTGAGAACTGGGGAGGCCTGGGACACAAGGGACAGGGAGGGCACCTCAAGCAGGGGATGGGTGTGAGGAGAAACCAGATACTGCAAGCCTGGAGCCCATGAACAGCACCCAGTTGCAGATATGTTTTGTGTGGCCCAGTACAAAGTTTTACAACAAACTCTGAACTCTTTGCCAACATTGCGAAAACTGGATATTTCACGTTCAAGTGTTGGATATCTGGCTTCTCTCAATAAATTGGAGGACGTGACAATACTGGGCCCTCATTCCTGCATGGGCACGAATGGTGGGGAATTGAAGAGTAGCGCCCCCTGTAAACGGGGTGGGAGGGACGTGCGCTCTCCAGTTCTCTGCACTCCCCACCACTCCTGGTTGTGTCCCCAACTCGGCTCACTTCGGTCACTTCCCTTCCCTACCCGGCCCCTGCAAGCAAGTGAGTTTATGTCCCCCATATAGACCAAGACTACTGGGGGACAGTGAGGAGCCCCGGGGGCTCAGTAAAAGTCAAATGCTACCAGTCTACCTGGAGAGGAAGGTTTCCTGCAGGAGCGATGGGTTCAAGGTTAGAAAGGGCAGTTGGAGCCCACTGAGCACGTTGGTGCCTCCCACGCTGAAGAACTGAAACTTGCCAACAGGCACTGGGGAGTCAGGAAGCAGTGTCGAGAGGGAGAAGGGTCACTTGGGGAGGTGGCTGCTGTGGGAGCAGGAGCCATTACCAGCAAAGACTCACCAGTCTGTGGACTGATGTCAACTGATTGACTGAAGGATGGGGGATGGGAAAGCAGGGATGGGAAGGGTTTGGGATGACCAGACTTGTTGGACTAAGAGAAGAGGGGTACCATGAACAGAAATTGGACAAGAAATTGGTTGGTGGAGGCGGCATGTAAGACTCGATGAACTTAGTTTAGATATGTTGAAATTGAGGCGCTAGAGACAATTCCAGATGAAGATGTCCAGATGAAGATGTCCACACCACAGTTGAGGGTGTGGGAGTGGAGCTTGGCAAAGCGGGTGTGGGAGTGGAGCTTGGCAAAGAGGGTGGGGCTGGAGAAAAATTGGAAAAAGACTCTGTTAAGAAGGCAGGAATAGGGCCGAGGGAGTAGAGTGTCATGAGACAGGAACAGTGCGCCCAAGCCAGGACCTTGGCAGGGTGGGGGTGGGGGGCTGTCATGAGCTGGTGAGCAGAGAGGAGGAAGCAGAGAAGGCTGTGTGTGCGCGCGTGTGTGTGCGCGCGCGTGTGTGTGTGTGTGAGAGGAGAATCAAGATAATGAGGCTTCGTGGAAGCTAAGGAAGGAGTTTTGAGAAGGAGCTTGCTGCAGCCACCAGGGCCAGAGGCACAGAAGATACAGATGGAGAAGTGGCCAATGGACCAGAGGATTTCTAAGTACAGCCTCACCCAGCCTCATGATAGGGGGATGATCCCTTTCCATGTCAATCCTCTTAAAACAGACAGTCCTGGGGGGGAGAGAGAAATTAGGAGTTTGGGATTAACAGATATATACCACTATATATAAAATAGATAACCAACAAGGACCTACTATATGACACGCTGAATTATGCTCAGTATTTTGTAATAATCTACAAGGGAAAAGAATCTGAAAAAGAATATATATATATATATTCATCTGAATCACTGTGCTGTACACCTGAAACTAACACAACATTGTAAATCAACTATACTTCAATTAAAAAAAAACCCAGCAGTCCTCCCTGGGGTGGGGGAGGAGGGTCAGGACTTCTGGGAGATGTACTCTGAAGGCTTGGACAGCAGAAGGGAGCTGCATCCAGGGTTCCATAACTTTGTCCCCCAAAGGGTTGTGCCCGGATCCAGGGCCCTTTCTCAAAGCAGTTGAGAGGGAGAGCTGAGGGGCGCTGGGAGTGGCTTCTGCTGGGCCAAGTCCCTTGGTTCTCTGGTCTGGTTACAAATGGGAATCCCCTGGAGAGCTTTTCCAAGCTAGGAAGGTCCAGCCCCCACCACAGGGGTTCTGACTTAATCGGTCTGGGGTGGGGCTTGGACATTCTTATTTTGGAAGAGCTCTCCAGGTGACTCTAAGGTGCAGCCAGAATTGAGATGCACTGATCCAGGTGGGGATCCTATCTTCATCCCCAGTCACTGATTCTACTTATCATACCTAATTTATTCCTCGGTTATACATGCCTATTAGAAATCACACATCACAGAAGATGCATGCAAATTTGAAGAATGTTTTTGCTACTCAACCTAAAACCCGTGGATCTGCATACACCTCTGGCACATGGTCGCCATCAGCACTGGGGTTTCCAGAGAACATCAGTTCCATTCCTGTGGGAGATACCTGGGGTTCAACACATTTTGAATCCTGTGTATAATGCTGTCACTGGACGTTTGTTTTATTATGAAATATTTCAGACATGTAGGCAAGACGCAAAGAAAAAATATGTTGACAAACGCCTGTGTACCCATCACCCAGCTTTGTCAAATCTTAACATTATTCCACATCTTGTTCTAGGAATAAAACAACCCAGATAGAGATAAGGGCCCTTAAGTACTCCTCTCCTGTCCCAGGCTCCTCCTCCTGCCCTTCCCTGAGTCTAGTGCGCCTCCTTCCCATGCATGCTTTCACTGTGTGTTTGTCATCAGCCCCATCTTAGAGAGGAAGAAACTGAGGTTCAGGGAAGTGAAGGGACTTACCCCAGGTCACACAAATCGATGGTAAGTGGTACAGACCAGAAGCCCCAGGACAAGGTACCAGGCAGTCACCTCCCAGCATGCTGGCCCTGCAGTGCCCCCATCTCAGGACCTCCCGCCCTATCATTCTGTCAACACCTCCTTTACAGGCAGGGCCAGACCAGATCAGGCCGGGATCAAGCAGAGATTGTGGCCTTCTTCTCACATCTCCCGGTTCCTTCCCTGCTCACAGGCCAGGCTCCCCTAGACCCTTGCCAACCCCTCCTCTGCTTCCTTTCTGGACCGCTGCTCAGCCCAACTCTACCCCACCCCCCAACCCCCAAGCAAAGGGCCTGTCTGTGCAGCCCATTTCCACACCAGGCCTCTGGGGGCTGGACTGAGGCAGGGGGCCTGCAATTCTGTTCTGTGGGTTCTCCTGGCTTAATTAGCATGCTGCCTGGAACAGCAGGCCAGAAGTGGTGGGCAGGCGCTGAGAAACTCCCCCTGGGCCCCAAACCACTGCCTGCCTACCCCTCCTCCTCCCGTCTCTTCGCCAGCAACAGAGGAGGCCTGTGTGCGGTGGGAAGGAAGGCAGGGGCCTGACACCTCCACCTCTGCGCTGAGGAATTGGGTGGGGAGAGGCATGCAGCACATGCATGAACACGGGAGATAATTACCCCCCTCACATGTGAAGGAAGGGGAGGGGGCAGGGAGGAAACGGCTATTCACTAGGCACCTACCTATATGCTGCCACGTGTTATTCTAGCTAATCCCCATGGCCACCCCATGTCTCCATGTGGGAGACGAAACAGCTCTCTCAGTGCAGAGGAGCAAACTGAGGCTGGGAGAGGTGCAGTCAGGGGGCCCAGACCCACAAAGCAAGTGGGAAAAGGAACTTGAACCCAGGCTCCCCGTCTCTAGGTACCTTTCCAAGGACTCAGCCTGACTTCACAAAACTCCCCCTTCCCTATAGGCCTCTTCTTCCAAAAAGTCCTCTTCTTTAGTGGAGGAGTGGCCAGTTCAGATGGGTAGGCAAAGGTGGAGGACAGTGGATGTGGCAACAGGCATAATCTAGTCTCTCCTCTAGAGTCCCGGTGTCTAAAAAGACCAGCTCCCACTCAGGAGACTTTGGGCTGAAAGGCTCCCCCTCGCAGCCCCAACCCTACCCCGGGGACTGCTCCATCCAGGGACTCTCATCTTAGGGTGCTTCCTCCCACCTGATTCCACCTTGGCCCCCAGGGATTCTCTGGCGTTAGGCTGCAGGCCTCAGGACCAGCACATGTTGCCTGAAGGTGTGGATGATAGTAAAAGCCAGAATCCAGCTATACTTATAGAGAAGTTTATATGTTCCAGGCACTGGGTGAAGAACTTGGCATACATCGACTGTCTGATCCTCATGACAACACCGTGGACACACTATTATTTCCCCACTTTAAAAGCAGGGAACTGAAGCATAGAGAAATAAAGGAACTTGTTTTAGGAGCATCAGGCAGCTGGGCTCCAAGAGCCACGTTCTGAGGTTCCCTGGAGGACAGGGCCAGCTGGTGAGGAGGAAGAGATGGTGGCAGGCCCAGGAACAAGTTTGAGGGATGGGGATGGTCATAGAACAGAACTCCGGCAGCCTCTTGGCTCCAGCAGGAAATCCTCCAGACTCTGCAATAGGGTCCCTGCTCTGACCCTGGGGGGCCTGCCAGCTCACCCCTTCCGGAAGCGCTGCCAAACCACTCCTTGGGGGCTAGTGGTGTTTGTAGCCATCTTCAGCGTGTCCTTCTCGAGGAGCTGAGGCCGTGGGGGTAAGATGCAGCTCAGGCTACAGTCCCCTACCTGGTAGGGACAGAGCCTAGGGGACTCCCAGCAGGTGGTAAGTTTCAAGGTGAGACCCTAGCTTGCAGGCTCCGCCCCTGCACCCTCTCTACGTATCTGGGGCTGAGGCCTCCAGGCTCTTAGAGAAAGATTGCTAAAATCAAATTGCAATTAACAGAGGCAATTATCCGTCTATTAGAAAATGTCCCCTGAGCCAGGCCTGTGCTGTGAGCTGCGTGGGCCCCAAGGGAGGCCCTGGAGCAGGGCAGCAGCCAGGGTTTAGGCGGAAGCAGGCAGCAGCCTAGGCCTGGGGTGGGGGCGGGGGGCCTCTGAAGGGGCCAAAGCGGGGATCAGTAGAAGATGGGGTCTGCATGGTTCCCTGAGGAGAAAGCCCCAGGCCTAAGCGCAGGCCAGAGGACACTGGGGGTGTGTGGTCCTCCTCTCCCAGGCCCCTCTGGCCCCTCCTTTCCAAAAGGCCTTCCTAGAGGGCAGACCTGGGGCAGTCTGTGTGTATGGAAGAACAAAGGAAAGAAAAATCACTCAATGACCCTCCAGGGAACGATGATAACATTTTCACTTGAAAATTACCAGAGAACAGATTGTCTTATGCAAATCACACTCCCGGTTGGTCCTTGCGGAGCCCTACCCAGAGTTGTTCCAGCTCTTTCCCTGACTGAGTAAGATGGGGGAGGGGGAGGGCGCTTGGGGAAATCTGGGATTAGGGGGAATCCTGCCTGGAACTAGACTGCATAAGGTGATCTCTTAGCTTTCTGTCCAGCTCACTGTCTGTCCACTCTGAGTCTTGCTGCATTTGTATGAACCCTACAGAAACCTCCCTGCCTCCTGGCCAGACTGCACTTAGACCCCAAATGCAACGGGGGCTTATCTGCTGCTCAGGATGGCCTGCTTCATGGGAAACTTCCATTTGCAGAACATATTTGAGGTAGGCTGGGTGGACTAGAAAGAGGAGTACTAGACCAAGAATCTAGAAATCAGCTGACGACCCTCAAATCTCTCCAGGCTAGACCTCACTGCTGGACTCCAAATGCAGCCTTTCTAGAACTAGATGACCTGCAACTCAACCTGCCCCACGTTTGCTCCCTCTGTTCCTGCCTCAGGGCCTGGCAACCTCATCTACCCACTCGCCCAAGACAGAGCCTGGGAATCATCCTCAACCCCACCCAACCCCTGCATTGACTCCTTCCAGTCTAATCTACCACCTAGGAGTCTTGGGAGATTTGTCCCCTCTTTTTTGTTCCCCAGGGCCATGGCTGGAGTTTATCTGCCATCTCTTCCCTGACCTATTCCAGAGGCCTTCTGTGTGGGTGCCAGTCTCCAGGGCAGCCTCTCAGATCTGCCCTCTACCCTGCTTTCACAGTGGGCTTCCTACAAAACCAACTGACCGTGCTCGCTGCAAACCCTCAGCCGTTCCCCAGGCTCAGCAAATCCAGTCTAGACCTCTTGGGCTGGCACACGAGACTTTTAACGCACAGGCTGCAGGTTCACCTCCCACACTGTCCCCCATGTCCTCCATGAGTCTCACCGTGTGCCATCTCATTGCCCACAAACACCTACATTCTGCAGGGCCTTCCCAACCTTCATGAGCCATTCCTCCCCTGAAATGTCTTCCCTTTTTCACTTCCCCACCCCAGTGAAACTATATCTATTCTTCATGAAACGCTTTGTCTGGGAGATATTCACTTCCTGCCAGCGTCCTTCCACCACACACTTCACACACACACACAACCCTCCCAGCTGTCACTGCGTTCCTCCCTCCTCATTTCTTCCTCAACATTTTTCCCATAACAGAAATTAATTCACATTTGTATCCCCAGCACCTAATAGATGATGAATGAATGAATGAAGAAATGTGAATGAATGAGTTGGTGAATGAATGGGGCCCGGGTTTGATCCTTGGCTCTGATACGGGTGAATCACCTCTCTGAACCTCAGGCTCCTTATCTGTAAATTGGGGCAGTAATGCCTACCTCATTGTGAGGATTCACAGAGACAAGGCATAGAAACTCACCTAGAGCAGCTCCTGGGATCCCATAGATGCTCAAGAAACCCCAGGTGAATCCTCACTTGTCCAAAGTAAGCACTGGCTTCAAGACATAAGTACTCTTAGCCAGTATGGCCCAATGGCCACAGCCTCTATGGTCCTTGCCATGGGGTTGCCTCAGCCCTGGATCCAGACTCCATTCCGAAGGGCTGTCTGGAGGTCCCCTGCCAGGTTGGTCACAGGTGCAAAGACACGTCTCCTAGAGGAAGGCCTGTCACACCTCCTCAGACCTCACTGGTATTCAGGGGAGGCCTGCTTGAGACCTCTGCCCACAGGTGGCCAAATTCCTGTGAGCAGAGAGGGGTGTCAAAGGGGGAAGGGGCAGGAACTCAGGGGTCCAATTCTCGCTCCGCCAATAGACTCCTATTCAATGTGGGACCCCTCTGGACTAAATGTCTGCATCCCTCATATACATGCATGTATACGTATACACATGCGTGTTAACACATGCATACCAATTCGAGGTCTTTGTGAGAACTGAATGAAATACTATACGTGACGTGACTAGCACAGGGCTTGGCACACAGGAATAATAGCAGCTAGCATTTAATAAGCACTTACTGTGCACATAACATGAAATACTTCACACGCATTTGCTCATTTAATTCTAACAGCAACTCTGTGAGATAGGTACTGTTATTATCACCTCCCCCTATCAATGTGAAACTTAAGGCACAGAGAGGTGAAGCTATTTGCTCCTGGCTCTACAGCTTATAAGTGGACATAACTGCTTCATACAGGTGTAATTCACATATTGCACAATTCACCTGCTTAAAGTGTACGAGTCAGTGGTTTTAGTGTTTTCACAGGACAGAGCTAGATTTTGAACTCAACTCTCTGATTCCAGATCCTGCTTGTGTAGCCTCCTCACTATACAGGCTACTGCTCACAATCTATGTAAATGAGCACCCTTTCCCTGGGCCTTTACTCACCTCTGCACCTGCAACTGAAACCCCAGGCTTCCTCTGTAATAGTCCCTGCTCTTCCCGACTCTCCAGGAGCTGGGGGCTGAACAGTCGGGCCCTGAGGCAGTGGGATGGAAGGGATGACCTTAGGAAGTGACCTCTGCTGCTTGCAGGGCTTTTGGTCCTGGGTGGACCTCTGGGGCTGTCCTGCCAGCTCCTCAGTGCCCACCCTGGTTGCACTTCAGTTCATCTAAGTTGAACGAGCTGGCTGTTGCTTGTGCCCAGCTCTGGGCTTGGCCGGCAAAGACTCTGAATGATGTGGAGAGGAAGGCAACTGGGCCTCTTTCCCTCCAGGGGCTTACACACCGTTGAACGGGTGAGGCACACACAGTTGCCTGCTCACCCCTGCTCAGTGATGTTGTGAGGCAAGTGGCAGCAAAGGGGGTTTCAAGAAGGGATTTAAGGAGAGCTTCACAGAAAAGGTGGCCTTCAGAGTACCCTGGAAGAGCTGATAGAATTTAGACTAACACTGTTCAATAGAAATATCATGCAAGCTACAAATGCAAGCCACATATGTGATTTTGAATTGTCTGGTAGCCGCATTAAATAAGGAGAAAGAAGCTGGTGAAGTTCATTTTAATAAGATATTTTCTCTAAAAAATATATCTAAAATATCACCATATCCCTGCTACACTGTTGGTGGGAATGTAGACTGGTGCAACCACTATGGAGAATAGTATGGAGGTTCCTTAATAAACTCAAAATAGAGCTACCGTATAACCCGGCGATCCCACTCCTGAACATATATCAGGAAAAGATGAAATCTCTAATTCAAAAAGATACATGTACTCCAATGTTCATAGCAGCACAATTTACAATAGCCAAGACATGGAAGCAGCCTAAATGTCCACCGACAGATGAATGGATAAAGAAGATGTGACACACATATATACGTATATATGTGAATACTACTCAGGCAGGAAAAAGAATGAAATCATGCCATTTGCAGCAATATGGATGGATCTAGAGATGATCATACTAAGTGAAGTAAGTCAGGCAGAGAAGGACAAATATCATATAATATCACTTACATGATACAAATGATATCATATAATGATACAAAATATAATGATACAAAAAATGATCTTATTTACATAACAGAGACAGGCTCACAGACTTATAAAACAACTTATGGTTACCAAAGGGGAAAGGGGGGAGGGGATAAACTGGGAACTGGGGATTAAAAGATACATACTACTATATATAAAATAGGTAAACAACAAGGACATGCAGCACAGGGAACTATATTCAATATCTTATAATAACCTATAATGGAAAAGAATCTGAAAAAGAATATATATACGTATGTATGTATAACTGAATCACTTTGCTGCACATCTGAGACATTGCAAATCAACTATACTTCAATAAAAAAAATAAAAAATAAAATATTATCATATCAACATGTAATCAATAGAGAAAAATTATGGAGACATGTAACACTTTTTTCATATTGAATCTTCCAATTCTGGTGTGTATTTTAATACTTGCAGCACATCTCAATTTGGACTAGTCACACTGCAAGTGCTCAAAACCCACATGCAGCTTACGGTCACCGTAATGGACAGCGCAGATACAGACATTTGGACGCTAGAAGGTAGGGGAGGCATAGTTTAGGTTGAGGAAACAGCATGGGGAAAGTTGGGTGTATAATTGATGGGAGACTCTTGTTTGTTTGCTCATAATTTTTATTAATTGTGGTTTACATGATTATATTTTAAATACTAAGGTTTACAGTTTTTGGTACATAATATATTTATGCAGTCCAAAAATTTAAAGGCAAATAGTTTAACATATACAGCAAATACATTTATATATTTTCCCTCTTTTGTCTTATATAAATGGTATCATAGCCACCATTCTGTACTTTCCTTTTTCACCAGTTATACCTTGGAGGCTGTTCCATGTCAGCCCCTAAAGTGCTTCCTCATTCTTTCTCATGGCACACAAGAATTATGGAGCCTCTAACTGATGGACATCTAGGTTATTTCCAATCATTTGCAATTAGAAACAAGGCTGCGATGAATAACCTGTGCATAGGTCATTCCTCGTGTGTGCATGTATAGCGATAGGATAAATTCCTAGAAGTAGAATCTGGGGGTCAATTTTGTCAGGGGTGGGTTCAGAGCAGAGGCGTGACATGCTCGGGGCTGTGTTGGGAAAGATTACTCTGGCAGTAGCGTGGAGAATGAACTGGCAGGGGTCAGACGGGAGGCGGGGAGGTCATTCTTCCATCCCTTGACTCGTGAATCTTTACCTGGTGCGTCTGTGTTCTGGACACTTTGCTGGTGAACAAGACAGACCGACCCCTGCTCTCAAGCAGCTCTCAAGATACCTTAATGGAGAAGTTGGAAGGCCAGAGATGCCAGCAGCCTGGGCTAGTGCAATGGCAATGAAGAGGGATAGGTGGATGCTTTAATGAAAGCCAGAATAGGGCACTGGACCAGGAGTCAAACAGACATGGTCGGCGCTGGGCTCTGGAGAAACCACCCTGGCAGCCAATGTGAGAGAGGTGGGGCTGCCAGGAGGGAAGGTAGGAGGGCAGTGAAGCACTGTGAGTCCGGGTGTGCATGTGTTCTGGAAGCAGACTGCCCAAGTTGGAATCCCAGCTCTGCCCTTTACTAAGTGTATGCTGTTGGATAAGGGACTTCACGGCTCTGGGGTTCAGTTTCTCTCATCTGTAAAATGGAGCCAATAAGAGTACGGCTCCCAGAGGGTTGTTGGTGAGGGGATTAAGGGAGGCAAATATATGTAAATATATTTAGCCCAGAACCTGGCATATCTAAAGCTTTGGTAAAGGGTAGGTAGTGTTGTTGGCGTTTTGATGACTAGGGAAGTGTTAGTGAAAGGCACAAAAAAGGAAAAATAGGAGACAGGTTTAGGAGTTGAAACGGGCAGGGCTTGATGGGTTAGTGATTGATTGATGTGGGCGTAAGGAAGGGAGAATGTGGAGCCCATCATGACTCCCAGATAGGCAGCCGGCGGGGATTCTGAGCGACAGACACAGAGATGGAGAAGACCTGGAGGGTTCTGACAATTACCCGCAGTACCCAGTGCTTACCTGGAACTTAGGACCTGGGCCAGTGAGAGTTCTTCTGTGAGAAGCTGAGGGAGAAGAATGTATAGGAATATGAACCTCAGCCCATCTGCTTGCTGCTGCCAGCCTGTGCTTGGTGGCACCCTGCTCTGTGCCCGTGTGCTTTTCTGCAAGTGCCACAGTGGGCCTGACAGCCTTCGCTGCTGAGACTGCTGGGACCTGGGGTACAACTGAGCAGCTCTATCCTGTCTCACTTGCCCCCCTCCTTCCCTGCACTTTGCCTCCCCCGCAGTAACCCAAGTTGGCATCCCTCTGCTGAGGCAGAGAAGCCCCGTGGGAACGTATCTGCCCTGCCCACACAGGGCTCACGGGGACCCTGCTGGCTCCTGGCCGCCTATTCTAAGGATGACAGGCAAGGGATGGGAACACACACTTCGCACTTTGATGTAGTGTCTGAACGTGGGGTTGGAAGACTTCATGTGCAAGGAGGTAGCAGGAGAGAATGGGCAGGTGGGGAGCCTTGGGGAGAATGGAGAGTCACTGGAGGGCTATAAGGAGAGAGCTGGGGTAGGGGAGTGGAGTCAAAGGAGACAGGGATCTGGACAATTCCTCCCACAGGCTTGGAGGCAACTAGATGACATTTCTGAGAACCTTCAAGTCGCTCCAGCCACATTTTCCCAGCTCACGCCTGGCTCACTAGGGCTCTGGACCTCCAAAGTGTCTTGTTCCTTCTGCTGACCACCTGTTTGTTTAAGGCCAGCTGAGACGTCATGGGGGCCTGCAGCATGGACTGAAGAGTGCTTGTCCCACAGGTGCTCACAGGTCCTTGGGACCCCGAGTCAGCCAAGGAGGTTAGAGGAACCCTAGGATCAGACTTGATCTTCCATGGAGCCTCTCCCGGTCCTCATCGGCCTCTGGTGATGTGTCCCACAGTCCCCCTGCTCTGTGGAAATCACTGCAGCTCTGGTTGGGCTCAAGCAGGATCTGAGTTTTCCCCTCCTCCCCAAATCGGGCCCCCAAAGTCAGCAGCTTTGCCGCCAACATGCCAGCTTGTGCTGCCCCCTTTCCTCAAGGCAGCCTCAGTGCCAGCTCTGAGCCGACTGCCTGGGGAGCTTGGCTGGGCCTCCCACCCACACAGCAGCCGCTCCGCTCCCCTTCCCACTCCTCCTTAGGTTTCTAGGTCAAGAAGCACTTACTGGATAAAACTCTCCGGAGCTCATGGCACTTGCAAAGGCAGGTCCCATGTGCTCCTTTCTGCTGAGGGGAATGTACAGCTGGTGGGCGCTGGCGTAGGGCTGGGGCCAGGGGGAGGGAACGGCTTAGCCCTTAGTGCCACTGAGGTCTCTCGTCCTCCCTGGGCTGCTTTGGAAAATCCCAGAAGGGCACACAGCAAAGTGGAGTGTGGATGAAGGTCTCCCAACCCTCCAAGGGGCCTGGGTCTTAAAAGACTTCCAGCGCCCTCCTCCACCCACCAGCTCAAGTCTCCGTTTCCACTGTGAGCTTTCTCTCCAGATGTTTGCTCCCTTCATCTTGAGCCTCAGGGAGGACCACTTAGAGAGCAGGGTCTCGACTTTGGGTTAAGCAGCTCCCACTACTCGTCTGACCCTGTGTTTGCCCCCTCAGCTCAGAGCCTGCTTGCTGTCTGCCTACCACGTCCTGGCCTTGGGTTCTGGGCCTACTCCACGCCCCTCCCCACCTCAGTCTGCCCCGCCAGCGTCCTTAATGATTCCCAGCTGATCCCAGCCACATCCTCTCCCCAGGGCCCTGGCACAAAGAGCAGGCCCTTCTCCAGTGGGCCCCTCAGAGTGTTAACCCCTGGCTGGCTGAGCCTCTGGGCTCCAACAATCAGCCAGAAGAGGAAACCTAAGAAAAATAGAGACAAAATCTGATAGAGTAGGCAGACTTCTCTGACGGTAGCTCGGGCCACCCTTGAGCTCCTTCCCTCTGGAGAAATGCCTAGGAAGGGTCTCCAGCTGGCAAAATCCTCCCATGCTTGCCCACCGAAATGCCCTTGGCAGACCTGTTCTCTGTCTAATCCTGACTCTTCTTGCTGCAGTGTTCAGCCCTCTTCCTCTTATTCTAGATAATGCTGGATTGAGGGTGTGGCTTCTGAAGGCAGTCGGCCTGGTTTCAAACCCCACCTTTGTCACTGGCTAGTTGTGTGACCTTGGACGAGACATTTTCTCTCTCAATGGCTCTGTTTCCTCATCTGGGGGATGGGGAATAATAATAGTACCTATCTCATGGCATCACTAAAGGGATGATATAGATTAAGCCACTGCTTAAAACAATGCCCAGCACAGACCGCTTGACGTTAGCCCTTGTCGTATTATTATTGTGGATGGTGACTAGATGTTTTGTGAGGACAGAGACTATGTCTTTCTCGTCCTTGTACCCCTGCCCCCAGCACAGTTCCAGGCACATAATTGATGCTCAGTACGTGTCTGGTACGTAACAGAATGAAGTACAGACAAGACTGTCAGTTCTCTGTGTCCCCTCTCAGCCACGAACCTCAGTGTCCTCCTGGTGGAAGCACACAAGTGGGCACCAGGAACAGCCTCCATTCTCTTGCTGGGGGCCCGAATCCACCCCGACTTGCCCCAGGCCTGTCAGTCCCCAGACCAGTGGCTCACTGGGCGATCCAGTAGGGCCCATAGGGGTTGTGCTTAAAAAGGCCATGTCCTGGGCAGTGGCTGGGCTGGTGGAAGCCAAGGAATTAAGATACAGGGTATTGTTATGGGGAGTGCGGGGGTGAGGGAAGGGATGCATGGGCTCAGGAATCAGACTGACCTGGATTTGAACCCCAGCTGACACTTCCTGGCTGTCTAACCCCCAGAAAGTCACACATCCTTTCCAGCCTCAGTTTCCTCACTTGTGACGTGGGGATAATCACTCCTCCTCTCAGAGCTTGGAAAAGGAGAAAACCATGTCAAGTGTGCAAGAGTGCCTGGCACAGAATTGGTTCCTGCCCTGACCTGGGACCCTGAGGAGGGAGAGCACTGGCTGCAGTGGGGAGGCATGCGTGGGGTCTATTAGATCTGACCCTTCTGCCCACAGGGGTTTCCAGGTGGTGGTTCTGAGCGAGGTCCAGGCCAAGGGGCCGCAGCCAGGGCTCCCAGCCGCCCATCCCCTACACCCTGGCATGGCAGGGTTCTTGGCCTTCTGCCACGGCGGGCTATGTAAATAAACCAGCTTTTCACTGGCTGGGAGCGAGACTGCCCTAAGTGACATTTCAAATTAGTTCTGCTATATTGGGCTTGAGCTCTGAAGGGCCTGGGCATTTTTCCTCCCTAGCTCATCCCTTTCTCTGTGTGGTGAAAACTCTTAAAGCACACCCCGTGCAGGCAGAGGGCCAGGGCAGGGTGGGGACAGGCCTTCTGAGGTGACCTGCTGAAGCACTTACCAGGCCCAGGGGCCACAGCCTCCCTTCCTAGGGAGGTCAGGAGCTCTGTACCACAGCGACCCGCCCTCCACACCAGCCCTCCCCGGCTGCCATGGCAACCCAGCCTCCTTGCACAGGGCTCACACACCAGCTGGCAGGAATGCTGAAAGGAAGGAGGGCCGAGTCATTGGCCTAGGAGAGGGGGCTGGGCACTGGAGGGGGCACGCGAGGGGTGGGCCAGCTGCAGGCCTGGCAGAGCTGAAAGGGAGATGTGCTAGCCACATGGCTGGCCCGGCTCAAGCCGGGGCTGGGGCCGTGCCAGGGGATGAGACCATGATAGGAGAGGAGAGCCAGGACAATGGACACATGCCACTGTCTTTCTGGCAAAGCGCAGCAGCTTCCCTGCAGGGCCGAGGGCAGAGGGAACTGGATTCAAGTCCTTTCTTTCTGGGCAAGTCGCCTTGGCCCACTTGGCCTCCATTTCTTCAGGCTTGAGGCCTGAGAGTGTGAAAGGACTCAGGCTGGGAAGCCAGACGGAGCTGAAGGGCACTCGGCTCTCACACGTATGTCATTTTACATCTCTGAGACTCAGTCACCCCCTCTATAATAGGGAAGCACCTGCTTCATGAGCTCATTGAGAGCAAATAATAAGATGATATGTGCAAAGCATAGAGCACAGTGCCTGGCACACCGTAAGGGCTCAGTAAGTCGCAGTTCTTATTACTACTATGGCTATTCTTTTAATTGTATTCAAAGTGACAGTTTCTGTACCTGTATCTCCCATTAGACTGGGAGACTCTGGTAGGCAACAACGGGGACTTATTCCTCTCTCTATCCCCGGCAACTCCAGGCTGGACAGGCCCAGAGCAGATTCTGGGGCAAGTGGGGGTGGGGGGGAGGGGGATGACTCATATATACCAGGAATGCCTTGGGCTAAATGGCTTCAAAACTCTCTCCTGGCTTGGACATTCTGTGCTTTTAACTCCATAAGGTCTAAGGAATGGCTGCCCTAGAGTATATAAACCTTGGGGGAAAAAATATATATGTTTATATAATAAACAGACATATATTTGTGTGTGTGTGTGTGTGTGTGTGTGTGTGTGCGTGTGTGTGTATGAGGAGTGTAAGGCCCCTATTATATAAACAATTCAAGTTACCCCAAATCAGCATGTTAACGCAATTCTGGCAACCTACTCTCTTCTGTGATCCTGTGAAAAAAACAGTGTGCCAGCTTAGCCCCAGGGCCCCGAAAGACACCATAGATGTGAGTCCAGGAGCTCCTCAGGGCATCTGGTTGACCCCATGCATGGAGTAGCCAGTGAGTGTCCCAAAGAGGAGTAATAGGGATTGGGGCCTACCTGGGTCCATGTTTGGGCTCAGAGCACCCTACCGGTGAGG
This sequence comes from Monodon monoceros, assembly GCF_005190385.1. NCBI lineage: Eukaryota > Metazoa > Chordata > Mammalia > Artiodactyla > Monodontidae > Monodon > Monodon monoceros. Next base: position 57,741,007 of record NW_021703779.1, on the reverse strand, counting down.
CAGTGCTGGCCGTGGCTGGAATTCAGCACCAGAGGGGACATTACCACATGTGGAGGAATGCCCTCCAAACCACAGGGCCCCCTGAGGTGTGGGGCTGGGGCAGGGGCCCTGCTTGCATGGGGTCATAGAACATACTGCTCCAAGGTGGCAGCCACTGAGCTGAACTCATTTGAACTTTGGCCAAAGGAGCCTTAGCCCCTCCATGCTGTGTATTGCCCATGCCTGGAATTCCCAGTTTCTCTGCATCCTCCACCACATCTCATGCCAGCCCATTGGCTAGGAACTGTGGGGCTGACCAGGGCTGAGCAAGAAAATGCCGTGGCTGGCTAAGGAGAAGGATGGTGGGGGAGGAGGCAGCGAGACTAGCACACCAGCCAATGGAGGAGGGGCTGCTTGTCACACCAGCAATGAGTTCCTGCGGGTCTAAAGGCTCAGTTGCCCACAGACAGGTGCTGGAGCAAACCCTCCTGCGCCCTCGGAAGGACTGGGGGAGGCTACCCTGAGGGCTGCCTGTGGAAACCACGCCGGGGAGGGCCTGACGGCAAGAGTTTCCCAGGCTGTAAAATCACCGCCACCACCTAGGGCCACCCACACCCCAGGAGAGATGAACACAGCTACTCCCCATGGCAGCTGTCAGGTAGGCCTTGGGAACCTGGAAGGAGTAAGGGAGGAGGGCTATAAAAGAGCATGAAGTCGGATGGTGGATGACAGGAGCCAGGTTGCTCACTGTTGGAGTGGGCGTATACAAATAAGCAAGGGGAAGGCTGGAGTGATCCAAGCAGTAATGAGTTAGAATGGGAGATACCAGCGTAAACTCGTGTTTAGCTTAACATGGGCACAACTAGTTACCTGGAGAAGCACTTACTGATATGTGTATATACACTAGTTAGCATGCACACATATATCTTCTTACTCTGTTAGTTGAGAGGGCCCAGTAGCAATGAACACACCCAGTGCCCAGATCTTGGTTTCTAAGACCATTTTCCGATAAAGGAACCAGAGTTCCTCACAGAAGTGGTTGATTCCAGGGCTGCAGCTGGAAATAAAGATAAGCCTGGAGCATCTTGTAGTGCCAGAAAGGAAGGAAGTGCCAAAGAAATAAAACCCACAATGATGGGTCAAAGGGACACAATTAGAGCAACAGAATTAATAATGCAGTATTGGATTATAACCCAAAGTATAAAAGTAATATCCATGAGTCTACAGTGATATAAATAAGTGATTGAATGAATGGATGAAAACCTACATAATAAATAAATAAACAGGGAAGAAGAGGCAAATCTCCCGTGTAGAAGAATTGCAAGTAATTTACGTTGATCCTGTTCCCACAAGGAGGCGACGCACATCTCCCCATTCCGCAGTCCTTAAGTGTGGGCTGTGCATAGCAACTTCCTTCCAAAGAGTGCAGTATGGAAAAGGGCGAAAACTCAGAGTAACTTTCCAGTGGAGAGATCTGACAAACACACCTCAGCCAGGTGATCACTGTCAACATCAACAGTGATAAGTCATGCTGAGAGCATGTACCCTTGATGCGATGTGATGAGAAGAGCACTCTACCTTCTGTGGGCTTCCTCCCCCAAACCTGTAACTCCAGTCTAACCATGAGAAAAACATCAGACAAATCCTAATTGAGGGGCAGACTACCAAATACCTTATCTTACCTTACAAAAATACCTTATACTCCTCAAAACTGTGAAGGTCATCTAAAACAAGGAAAAGTCTAAGAGACAGCCATAGCCCAGAGGAGTTAAGGAGACAAGGTGACTAGATGTAGTGTGGTGTCCTGGATGGGATTCTGGAACGAATAAAGGACATTCAGTTACAATTAAGGAAATCTGACTTTAATACTAATGTATCAATATCGGTATCGGTTCGTTAATTGTAACAAATGTGCCACACTAATGTAAGATGTTGAGAATGGGGAAATTGGGTACACGGTACATAGGAACTCTGTACAGTCTTCTCAATTTTTTCTGTAAATCGTAAACTGTTCTAAAACAAAAAGCTTATTTAAACCAAAAAAACTTGAAGTCTTGGGTTTTAATCCTATTTCTGCCCCACCTAACTGCATGGCCTAGAGGAAATTATTACCCTTTCTGAGGACGTTTTCACTAAGTAAAATGGGAAAAATAATTTCTCTCTAGAAGAACCAGAAGAGGTAATTTAATGAAAATTTAAATACACACAGAGACAATCAATACATGCTAATTTCCTTCCTCTCTTAATTCTCATAAGAGCCCTGTGTGAAATAGATGAGACAACTGAGGCTCAGAGAGGCAGAGGGACCTGCCCAGGGTCACATAGCTGGGAGGTGGAGGCAGCGAGATGTGACATTTCCTCTAAGGCATTCTGCCTATTGGTAAAGCTTGCACTACAATGGGACCTGTTGGGGTGCAGGTGGGAAAGCTAGCTCTCTGTCTGGGGGCTCCAGGGCCTCTGAAGGACAGCTACTTCCTCTGAGAAACTACAAAGGAGCGCAGCACAGTGGTCAGGTGTATGGGATTTAGAATCAGGCTGCCTAGTTCAAGCCTCGATTCTACTACTTCCCAAACTGTGTGACTTGGGCAAGTTGTTTCACTTCTCTGAACCTTAACTTCCCCATCTGTAAAATGGACATTGATAATAGTATCTACCTTTTTAGAGTTGTCGTTGTGAAGGTTAAAATGGTTAATCAATGTCAAGTGTTTAGAATAGTACCTGGCACATCACAAGGGCTCGGTAAATCTTAGCTATCGTTATCTGCAGAATGCATAAAAATGCCTTGGGTTCAATTGTCCCGAAGGCCCTTCTAAATCTTCTCTTGTGGTGAACGTGGTGGAAGGGGTGCCAGGAACTGTTTCTCTGAAAGTACCTAAGAGTTTTCGCATCAAATAATAAACACTCATTTGCATATCATTCAATGAACAAGCCCTTGGACTCCTGAAGTTTGAAGGAAGCTTCAAAAATCATCGGCATCGGGCTTCCCTGGTGGCGCAGTGGTTGAGAGTCCGCCTGCCGATGCAGGGGACGCAGGTTCGTGCCCCGGTCCTGGAAGATCCCACATGCCGCGGAGCGGCTGGGCCCGTGAGCCATGGCCACTGAGCCTGCGCGTCCGGAGCCTGTGCTCCGCAACGGGAGAGGCCACAACAGTGAGAGGCCCGCGTACCGCCAAAAAAAAAAAAAAAAAAATCATCAGCATCATTTTAGATAGGTAAACTGAGGCCTGGAAAGGTAAAGGGACTGGACCAAGGTCACACTGCAAGTCAGTGGCTGAGCTGAGCCAAATGTAGGGCTCCTGCTTCCCTGTTTCCCTAGACTCCTGCCACTCTGCCAGCTTGCTTCTGTTTGTTTAAAAGAATTTTTATTGAAATATAGTTGATTTACAATGTTGTGTTAGTTTCAGTTGTACAGCAAACTGATTCAGCCACGTATATGTATATATATGTGTGTATACATATATATTATTTTTCAGATTCTTTTTCATTATAGATTTTTTTACAAGATATTGAATATATTTCCCTGTGCTATACAGTAGGTCCTTGTTGTTTATTTATTTTGTATATAGTAGTGTATATATGTTAACTCCAAACTCCTAATTTATCCCTCCCCCCATTTCCACTTTGATAACCATAAGTTTGTTTTCTATGTCTGTGAGTCTGTTTCTGTTTTGTAAATAAGTTCATTTGTATCATTCTTTTGAATATTCCACATATAAGTGATATCATATGATATTTGTCCTTCTCTGCCTGACTTACTTCACTTAGTATGATCATCTCTAGGTCCATCCGTGTTGCTGCAAATGGCAATATTTCATTCTTTCTTATGGCCGATATTCCATTGTATATATACCACCTCTTCTTTATCCATATTTGTCTGTTATTGGACACTTGCTGCTGTGAACACTTTGCTGACACCTCTCCAGTTCCCAGCCTTGTGCTAGGCACCCTGAGGGACTAGAAGAAGTAAGTATGTCAACCATGTTCCTGCTTTTGCAGTTTTAAAAGTAAGCTTCAGGGATAAGATCTTCATGTTCACTTGGAGAAAAAGAAGACAAATCAATATATAGGAATGCTGGCTTAGGTACCCTTGCCTGTGGCACTAAGGCTGTCAGCAGAGGTGAGATCAGGGAGGTTGAAAGCCTTTCCGGGGGAGTCAGTCCTTGATCTGAACCTTGAAGGCTGGCGGGGTGGACTCAGGCAGAGAACATGGGGCAGTGCACTTTGACGGGGGGTGCAGCAGGAGAGAAGACTAGCGGGGTGTACTGGTAAACTGGCTCTTTGTGTGTGGGGGGGTGGGATTTGTACTATTTGCCCATTTCTGTGGTGTAAATACTCCCACCGTGGCCACTCTGAAGCTACCAATAGTTTAACAATCTGCTTGTAAAGCTCCTGAGTTATTAACAAGTGGCACTCAACTCCAGCACACCACTGCCTATGGGTGAGAACGGATTTGTTTCCAGGGCAGTAGGAGCTGGGCCTTGCCGGGAGCAGGGTGGTGGGATGGAGAGCTAGCTGGCTAAGGTGGGGCTGGCTCAGGGAATAGCTGGGTGCTAGCCAGCAGGTCACACGCAGATTCGAATACTAGTTATTGAGCTGGGCTCTTTGCTGGGCTCCGTGCCAGACACTTAATATGCATCGGCTCATTTAATCCTCACAACAGCTTTAAGAAATGGCCATTCGTTCGTTGCTCCAACCATCTACCCATCCATCTGTCTATCTACCAAGTCTGTATTGAGCACCGACTATGTGCCAAACTCTGTCCAAGGCACAGTGGTGGTGACAAAGTCATTGCCCTAATGGTGCTTATATCTGAGTGGGAGGAAACAGACAATAAACACATTTTTGAAGGAATAAAAAATTACTACCGATTGTGGTGTTTGGATGGAAACAGAAAGTACTAAAATTGAGAACAAAGGGGCAACTGCTGTCTAAGATAGGGTGAACAGGGAAAATGTCCCTGAGGAGGTGACATTTAAGGATGGGAAGGGGGGCTTCCCTGGTGGCGCAGTGGTTAAGAGTCCACCTGCCAGTGCAGGGGACACAGGTTTGGGCCCTGGTCCGGGAGGATCCCACTTGCCGTGGAGCAGCTGGGCCCGCGAGCCACAACTACTGAGCCTACGCTCTAGAGCTCGGGAGCTGCAACTACTGAGCCCACGTGCCACGACTGCTGAGGCCGGAGTGCCTGGAGCCCATGCTCCGCAACAAGGGAGGCCACCACAATGAGAAGCCTGTGCAGTACAACGAGGGGTGGTCCCTGCTCGCGCAGCTAGAGAGGGCCCGCACACAGCAACGAAGACCCAAGGCAGCCAAAAATAAATAAATTTACAAAAAAAAAAAAAGAATGAGAAGAGGCCAGGAATGCTAATGGCTGGGATCAGAGCACTGAGGTAGCCGGAATAACAAGTACAAAGGCCCTGAGGTAGAAATGAGATCGGATTTCTTAAGCAACATTAAGAAGGCCAGTGTGGCAGAGCTCGGTGAGTGAGAGATTGTGGCCTGAAATGAAGCCAGAGGTCATGGAAGCCTCGTAGGCTGTGGTGAGGACTTTGAAGGACTTAGAGTGGGGTTGTCATATGAAGCTCATTCTGGCTTCAGTGTGAGGAATGGATTCCAGAGAAGCAGGGAGGCCAGTTAGGAGATAGTGTGCTTAGGTAAGAGTTGTGAAGCTAGGTCCAGAAGGGTGGCGGGCCAGAGAGAGAGAGAGGCAGAGGGACTAATATGTGGAAGATCTTGGATTCAAATCCAGACGCCACAGTCCATGCTCCTTCCCACACCGCAAGCGGTCTCATGGAAGGAGACCCAGATTTTCTGACTTAGGGCCTCAAAGCCTAGGAAAAATTTCTAAGCAGAGCAATTAAGCGATAGAAGATAGCTGTATCTCTTCACGTACATTTTTGCACTTGAATGACTTGCTATTCAAATATTCATAGACTTTCCTTGAATGTGAGCTCCTTGAGGGCGGGGATCTGAGTCATCCAGGATTTCCAGCACAGAGCTTTGACCTGAATCAGAGGAGGAGGAGTTCTTGAATCAAATGATGACCAGCTCTCGCAGGTACCTTGCCAGCTCTGGATGTGCCCAGTTTGGCCCATCCTGGAAGACCTCTAGGCTGAGTACCACAGCAAAGGGAGGTCACCGCCTATCCAAATCTCTCTCTGAGCAGCACAAACCCCCTGGGCCTGTCACCTGGAGCGGTATCAGATGCCAAAGACAGCAACCCGGGCCTTGGAATCAGATCCAGCCCCAGCTCCTCTGCTTCCCCGTGGTGTGAGCTCAGACAACGGGCTTAACTTCTGTGCATCTCAGTTTCCCCATCTAGGAAATGAGACAATGAAGAGTTCTTGCTTCTGCAGGTCATTGCGAGGATCAAATGAGGTCATGCAGAGAACAGGCTTGGAACAGTACCCGACACATAGTACGTTCTCAAGAAGCTTCCTTCATCCCAGATGGGTGAGGTGCCTGAGGTGTCACTATGTTTGGGGTTCCTGAGGAGTCCTGAGCCGGACCATGGCAGGTAGGCAGCTGAGAGAGGGGAGTATAGAACGCCTTCTCCTCCTTTTCCCCACCTGCCTTCCACTCCCCAGTCCCCTCCTCTCCCCTTCCTCTTGCCTCTGCTTTAAACACCTGGGAGTTGGCTAATTAGAACTAATTAGCTTCTCCTGCAATAAAACTCCAGCAATGGAAAGGTCCTGTAGCTCAGACCTCTGACAGTAATCATGTTAAGTAGATATTTATTTATCCCTTTATTAAGCAAGTCACTTAGCTTGTAATATCTGAGCAGCTGACTTTCAGGCCTGGGAGCTGGGCACGTGCTGTCAAGAGTCAAAGGCCCCAACTGGAGCTCTTTGGTGTCTTATCCTCCCTGAGCCCCAAAGAAGCCAGGTCACAGGATGGAAGGGTTGGAAGAGTTGTGGGACACATATGCACAGATTGGATACTGAGACCCAGATCAGGGGTAGGGACTTGCCCAAGGTCACACAGTGGGATGTACCTGACTGTGTGAGAAGGTAGAAGATATTAAGGAGTTCTCTAAAGGGTACCTACTCTATGCAATGGGGGCTCATGGGAAAATTAGATCACCTTTAGTTTGGGACAAGGTGGGTAGTCAGGGAAAGCTTCATGAACGAGGCGGAATATGAACTTTGACAAGAGGGCGTTGGGTGGGGAAAGGCATTTCTGGTAGAAGGATGCTGAGTGTCAGATGCTGAGGACTGAATGCCCGCTGGCCAAGGTCAACATGTGACCATGAGATTGGAAGGCTAGTGGTGGGTGGCCCAGTTAGGAAGCTGGGCTCTGGGTAGGGAGGTTGGAGGCTGGACCACTGACAGAGTAGGAGCAGGTCTGTGAGGGCAAGGTACTGCATTCATTCATTCATTCATTCAAACCAAACTTGTTGAGTGCTACTGTGTGTCAAGCACTGTGCCCTGGAGAAGCTTACACTTGAATTAGGGAGGCAAACATGCTAAAGAAAGAATTCCAACCCAGTACAATAAGAGCTGTGATAGAAGAGAGTCCTCTTCCATCCTCCAATGATAGAGGAAGGGAGAAACCGACTCTGCCTGCTGCCCTCCGGAGTAGCTTCTCAAAAGTGTTGGCAGAAGCCCAGAGAACTGACCAGAGCTTGAGTGTTATAATTATCTAGTGTCTGCCCAGCACTTTTTGGCTTACACATCACTTTCACATACAGTATGTATATTTTTAATGCTCCCGATAACTCTGTGGGGCAGAGAGGATTAGCCCCATTTTATAGATGAGAGAACTGAGGTTGAGCGGTGAGGCAAGAAATAACACCACAGGGTGGAAAAGGCACAGTTTTGGGAATCTGTGAAGTCTCAGTTCCATTTCTAGCTTTAGTACTTACTTAGTTGGTGATGGTGAGCAAGAAACTTTACCTCTTAGAGCCTCAGTTTTCCTACCCATAAAATAGGGATAATACCTACATTTGATTCATTCAGCAAGTAGTATTTGAGCATATAGCAAGTGCTCCACAGATGTTAGTTGACTTAATCCCTGCCCTTAAATGGCTTGCCCAAGGTCGCACAACTAATCAAAACTCAAACCCAGGCCCTTCAACTCTAAAACCTATTCTATCTGTGAGGCCCTGACTATCTCTTCAGAGGTGAGAGGAAGGCTGGAGGAAAGGCTGACCATGGAAGGTCTTGGCTATATAAGGATAATAACTTATGTTTCCTCAACTTCAAAGGAAGCTAGAAAGAGAAAGGCTAAGCTTAATCAAGCTGACAGCAAGGAGGATGGAGGCTAGACACTGGGATGATCTTGATGACAAATTTGTGAGTCACCAACCGGAAGAGCCGTGGCTCTGGGGGCCTGGGAGATCTCTAACAACAGGAATAATCCCAATGAGTCTGAGCTGGGGCGAGGCAACCCCGTCTAGAAGAAGAGGGAACAATGAGATCACCTAGGCTGCAGACTGGAAAGAACCCAAATGGGTCATTTAGTCCAGCCCCCTGCCTCTGGGCAGAATTCTTCCAGGCCAGACAGATGAGAATCTCTCCTGCTTTCCAAGGTCTCCAGGGGAGGAGATTCCTTAGCCTTCCTTGGCCATTCTAGAACAGGTTCTCACAGCTGACTCCCAAAAAGTTCTTTCTTTTGGCTGATTGCAATTTCTCTTGCTGCCATTCTCGCCTTTAGTGGCAAAGTGGGAAGGCTGCTGCCCCACTTCGGGCCACCTGCCCCAGTAAGCAGAGAGGAACGCTCAGCTGGTGGAATGATGCTTTGTGTACCAAAGTGTGAAAGCATGTTTATTGAATTTGTTGAAGAGTCATGATCATAAAATGAAAATATTTGGATGGGCCGTTACCAAAGTCCACTCATACATTTTGTCTCACTTAACCCTCATCATCACTCCATGAAGAAGGTTCTCTTATTTCCCCATTTGAGACACGATGAAGTTACTTGCCCAGGATCATGCAGCCATTGTGACCCAGGATCCCTGCCCTTCCCAGCTATGGTGAGCCTTGGCCTGAGGCCTGAGGGAACTCAAAGTCCTCCCCAGGATTTCTGTAACATCCAGGAGGTTTGCTGCTCAGATTCTACCTTCTTTTGTCAGCCCCAAGACCTAGACCCTTCACCCTTTGCCTCCAACATTCTGTCAGGGGCATGACTTGGCCAGAGACTGGAGGGAGTGAGAGTCTTGAGGAGTCACCTGGCAGTGTGCAGGACCTTCCACCATCTTGGCAACCGCACTTCCTCCTGGCCTTTTTGGAATAACAGACAAAACCTTCAACTGGACCCATTTCTGGGCCCTAAAGACTCAGGGTCTGGCCCAGAGCAGAATTACCAAGGCGACTTCTCAACAAAGGTGGTCTCCATGAAAGTTCATCTCCAAGCAGCTAAGGGAGCCATATTTTCTTTCTCTTCAAGTATTTCTCCAAAGTATGGTGCTTATCTTTCGGGTTATTGAGAGGATTTTAAGTGGCACCTAAACGAAGATTTATATGTCAATAGTGATATATTTATTTTAAGGTTTATTAGGAGAATATGCAACCAGCACACCGCAAATGATTTCATGCGCAGAATTGCTTAGTATGATGCTAAGGAAGATGTTAAAGATTATTTTTCAGAAGTGAGTCCACTTAAGGAAAAACAGCAACTAAATAATGAAACAGGCGGGATGAGACTATGGCAAAAGTCATGATGGTGGCATGTGAACCACTGGCTTTTGGGAAGTCTTGTATGCTTCCTTCTCACATTCCTGGAAAGACCCAGCCACAGGGAAGCCCTGGGAAGTCTTGCTGGGAGCAATGCTTGGAGGGAACGTGTGGCCAAGGTTGGGCAGTCTGAGGGAGGAGGGCTTATGGACTCAAGTGGACCTGGCTTGCTATCCCAGCTTAACTTATTTTCTAGAAATCTCATTTCCTGCTTGGAGACAGAGTATGGTCTCCAAGAGGGGCTGGACCTCATTCATTTCTGTAGACCCAGCACCTAGTATAATGCCTGGCACATAATAAGTGCTCAATAAAAACTAATCAAGTGAATAACTAAGCTTTGAATTCCTTGTTCCTCATGTAAAATGAGAAGAGTACTTCCTACTGTAAAAGACCGTTGTGAGGATGAAATGAGAGAACGTATCTCAAAGCATTTTGCATTGGGCCCAACATAGGGTCACCCTCAATCAGTAGGGTGGGGAGGGACGTTATTTCTTTTGCAGCTACTGCGAGGAGCCAGAATGAGCTGGGCCTTGGAGGAGGGAAGGCAGGCAAGGAGAAACTATGGGAAGTATGGGCAAGGCCCTAGAATCTCGGCTCACAGCTGAGCCTGGGGCCTCACTAGACCTGTGCACACGCTCATGTCTTCACACACCCTGAAGGGGACAAGAACCACTCATCTGCTCAGACCTCGTGCTGAAGACTGGGCCTGGACTGCCTCTCTAAGAGCTCACTCCTCAGAATCTGGTCCAGGCACCAGAGCCAAACTGCCTCAGGCCTGTGGTTTCCCAGGCACCTGAGGGTCATCCCTGTAGCCCCCTCCACTGCCAGATTCCCCAGTGGGTATGAGTTCCTTCACCACATGGCCAGTTGGGCAGGCCTGGCGTTGGCGCCCCCAGAGCAGAAAGCAATGGCTCTCAGACTTTGCTGAAGGAGGCTCTGGAGGGAAAGGCAGGTGAGGGGCAAGGAGGCCCCCCGACAACCGGGAAAGTCAACACCAGCAGCCCCGCCTCAGAGGTTGAAACCCCCCTGTGCCCCAGGAGCACAAGAAGGGTCTGTTTCTGGGGCTAATGCAACAGGTCCTTCTTGGGGTGTGAGGTCTGGCTGTTTCAGGGCATGCAGAACACGAGAGGGGGCCAGCTCCCACAAAGAAAGGGGCCGTGCGCAACAATTTACAGGTACCTCTCATTAGAGACACAGGCAGGGACCTAGAATGTTAGAGCTATAGGCCAATGGTTCCCAAACCCGGCTACATCTGAACCACCACAGAGGCATGTAAAACATACAGACTTTCAGGCCCAGGATAAGCAGAAGGTGGGATGTTCTGGAGTAGATGTTATTTAGCCAAATTTGTACACTACTGCTATAGTTCACTCTTTTAAAAAAAAAATGAGATGTAATTCACATACCATAAAATTCACCCTTTTAAAATGTACAGTTCTGTGGTTTTTAGTATGTGCCACCATTACCACTGTCTAATTCCAGAGCATTTTCATCACTCCAAAATGAAACCTTGTACCCACTAGCAGGCACTCCCCAACACCCCTTACCCACAGCCCCCATCAACCACTAATCTGTCTTCTGTCTCTGTGAGTAGGCCTATCTTGGACACTTCAAATAAGTGGAATCATATAACATGTGCCCTTTTGTATTCGGCCTCTTTCACTTAGGTTTTCAAGGTTCATCTATGTGGTAGCTTATGTATCAGTGCTTCATTCCTTTTTATTGTCGAATAGTATTCCATTGTCTGGAAATACAGCATTTTGTCTAGCCATTCACCAGTTGATGGACTTTTGGGTTGTTTCTACCTTTTGGGGTATTATGAATCCCTTTGCTATGAACCTTCAGGCACAAGTTTTTGTGTGGACACATGCTTTCATTTCTCTTGGGTATGTACCTAGGAGTGGAATTGCTGGGTCACGTGGTAACTCTGTGTTTAACTTTTTGAGGAACTGACAGACTGTTTTCTATAGTGGCTGTACCATTTTACATTCCCACCAGCAATGAACAAGCGTTCCGATTTTTCTACCTCCTCACCAACACTTGTTATTTTCCCAGTTGTTGTTTTTTTTGAAACTATAGCCATCTTAGTTGGCATGAAGTGATATCTCCTTGTGGTTTTGGTTTGTATTCCCTTCATGACTATGATGTTGAGCATCTCTTCATGGGCTAATGGCCATTTGTATATCTTCTTTGGAGGAATGTCTACTTCTTTCAACTTTTCTCCTCCACTTTTTAATTGGGTGATTTATCTCTTTATTCTTGAGTTGTAAGGCTTCTTTATACATTCTGGATACTAGACACTTATCAGATATATGATTAGCAAATATTTTCTCCCATTCTTTGGGTGGTCTTTTAACTTTCTTGATAGATGGTTTACTCTGAACTTTCTTTTTACAGATGAAGAGACAGGCTCAGATAGGAAAGGGGTTTGCCTGAAGTCACATTCAATGAGAGTCAATAGCAGAAAGCTCTTTCTACTTATCCATACTGGGCACGTAGGGAGGTGGGCTGGGAGGGTGGGGCAAAGCAGTGGCGTGGATAATTCAAACCTCAGCCTAGCCTACCAATTGTTTCTAGCTGTCTTTGAAATACACAATCCCATTTTTGGTAGATGGTGTCTCCTGATCATTATGTCCTAGTCAAGCAGCTCCTAACATTAGATTACTTTCCTGATAGCCCGTCAATACCTAGAGAGAGGAAGTGGCTTGGGATTAAAACTTGCCTGGGGATCATCTACGGAGAACGATCCAGAATCCGTGCCACTGTGCATCGGCAGGCTCTGCTCTGTGGTGCATAATGGCCCACAGAGGGCTGAGAGAGGGCCTCAAGTACCTGAGTAGTGGCTCGGGGACAATGAGGAGCGCAGCAGGACCAAACCACCCCTGGAGGTGTGAATATACCTTTGTGTTCACACTGCACTTTTCACATTTCAACCTCAAAGCAAGAGGAGGCTTTTCCTTTTTCACTTTTTCTTCATGTCAAACGTCAGCAGCTAATGTTAAACTCATGACAGAAATTAACTAAAATTTACACAAGGATATGCATACCTCCTGGCTTAGACATCAGGTAAGGACAATTTTATGAATTATCCCTGTGCTTACACTTCAATTACAAGAGTTCGCTATGATTTTAGGCAATTCTCAACATTTGAGTAAATTCGCAACTTTCTTTGTTTCTGCTCATGTGACAGCTTTTGTAGATAGCTTGAAAAGGTGGCAGATCTTGTAGCATGGTTATGTATAAAATGAACGTGAACTTGGTTATGCTTTAAAATTATTTGAGAATATCATGATATTCAATAGCTCTTTCTACAAATGCTTATTGGGGACTCTGTGGGTGTAGGGTCCTATACTAAGTGCAAGGGCTACCTCAATTTACCTTTCTGGGCCTCAGTTTCCCCCTTTGTAAACTGCAGGGATGTATCAAGTCAGGGTTTTTTAAACTTTTTTTTTCAGTGGCAGAATAATTTTTCTGGACAAAATCTCACCTGGAACTGTAATAAAAAAAAACAAACAGATCAAGTAGAGCTTTTATGGGATGGGGGGCACCCCTTGAATACAGCACCCCACACTCATAGCCATTGGCCCCAGACCCCCTACAGTTCCTCGGAGCAGAGCTAGAAAAGGCCAAGACCAGCAGGGCCCTACCCTCTGTACTGCCGATCCACGTGGCTGGGATTACTCTCGGCTCTTTCTCTCCATCTCCTCCTGACTGGGAGAACGTCCAGGTTGGACCGCACTTAGAGGCCATGCTATATACTGGAGCTGAGCATCCTCTGCCCCTTCCTTCTTGACCAAGTCTCCTCCTCTCCCCAGACACCACTAGACACTAGAGGCCTAATCCACCTCCTCTCTCTCTCCCCAAGCTAGAGGGACCTTGGAGCCCACTGCCTCACCTGCACTGAGGGAGGGCCCACAGGAGGAGGCCAGGAGGGAGGATGGAGACAGCGCACTCTGGGTCTCTAGGGCTGATTATTGGTCCCCTCTGCCCTCATCACCTGCTTCAGCCAGACCAGCCTCAGAAGGGGCCCCAGAGGGGAATGAGGTGGGTGGCGGACTTTAATTGGAGACAGGGGTTACTCTTGCTTCATTTTGCTCCCTACCAGCCTTGAAGAGAAATACAGGCATCCTGTAGCCCACAGGGGAAAAAGCAGGGGGAGGGGAGAGGAAGCAGGAAGAGGGTAGAAGCATGGAGTAAGAACCAAAGTAGGCATTGAGGAGGAATAGGTCCCATTTTCCCGGTATTCTTAGGGGCTGATGGGTCTCCAGGCAGGCGCTGAAGGCTAGGGATCGGGTATTGGAAGTATGAATGGGTCTAGAGCCTATTCTTGGGGTCCAGGTGGCCAACTGTCTTCGAAGGCTGGCTCTCAGACCTACACCCTCTCCCCACCCCACAAATTTCCTCAGCCCACCAGGAAAAGCAGAAGGTGGCTAGGGAATATTCTGCCACTTTCCAGATGGAGAAAAGTGAGGCCCAGGGAGGGGAAAGTACTGGCCATTGGCAACAGAGCCTAGAGCAAGGGCCATTACCAGCCCAAAGGAATGATGGGGGCGGGGCCGAGGTTGAGCTAAGCCCGTTGGGACTCTAACCGCTGGCTCTTTATTTAGCCTTGGATCTGAAGCAGCTAAACCAATGCAAAAGAAATCCCACAAGTAAAGAGGGTTTCTCTGGTGAGACGCCTCCTTGGGGGCCCTGAAGCCAGGTATGTGAGGACCCACCCCCGAGATTAGCTTAGAGCCCATGAAGCCACTGGGTGGCGCTGTCTCTCCACCCAAGTTACTTAGGGAGGTTTCAGATGCCAGGGCAAAGAAGTCACCCCCATTCATGCCCCATCCTGCCAGGGCCTTAACAAAGGCCGCTTGGGTTAGGGCAGGGAAAACCAGTTTTGACAAAACTCCATATCTCCCCTGGCACGTTGCGCGGGGGGGGGGGGGGGGGGGGGGTGGGAGGATCCAGATTGGTAGGGCCCAAGAAACCCAAGGGAAGGAACAGGCAGTTGTATTGGGGTCCCAGGGCGCTGCCCCATTTCTCAACAACTCTCGAAGCCGAGAAATTCCAGGTGTCCTAAGCCTCGAAATGTGGGAGAGCAGTTCTTCCCATGTTATAGGCAGATTGAGGCCTGGAGAAGTTGAGGGCCTAAAGGGAAGCTGTCTTAGTAGCCTAGGAAGCACCCTCTCCCCAAACTTCTGTTTCAAAGTGAGCCCCTTTTTGGCTGAGGCCAAAGCGGCGACCAGGAGAAGCGGGCTTTAGAAATGCTAATGGCCTGAGTGAGTGGCAGGCGGAGACAATGGAGGAGAGCGCCTTGAATAGGGCGGCGGGGCCTGGGAGCGGGGCTCCCCACGTGGGAGCGGAGTGGGGAAGGGGGCGGGAGGGGGGCGCCCGTTCCCAGCGGAGGGGATCCGAGACTGGGCTAATTGGAAGGGGCTGGAGCTGCGGGGGCAGGAAGGGGGAGGGGATTACCTGCGGGTCGGCGGCCCACGGGGGCGGGGCTCCCAGGAGGGGGTCCTGCCGGGAGCGGGGATGGGGGTACAGGAGCCCCGGGCCTGGGGTGGGGGCGGGGTGCAGACTCACTGAGCTGGACACCAAGAGATAGAGGGTGGGGAAGCGGGGGGCTGGGGGTCAGAGCAAACCCAGAATTCAGGAAGGGGACAGCAGGTGCCTTGGGAAAGCGTGAAGGGGGACAGGGAAACCATTCCCTCACTTGTTCATTCACTGCCACAGGGTGAAGAGGCTGCTCTCCAGCCCGGCTGCTGGCAGCTGGTTTCCCTGCTCTCTCACTGATTGGTGATGTTCTCATCTGTTAAATCGGAAGAAGAGCATTTGCTTCATAGGATCTCTGGGAAGATTCAAAGAGACAATGCAGGTAAAGCACTTAAGAAAGTGCATGTGTGCTCAGTAATGGCGAGCTCTCATTACTACCCATCCAAGAAATAGCGATTCTGTGCTGGCTGTGAGCCCTGGACTTAGCTTGCTTGCTCTGTGGTGGAGACGTTGGCTGTGGTAAGGGAGAGAGGA
Source organism: Monodon monoceros (assembly GCF_005190385.1). NCBI lineage: Eukaryota > Metazoa > Chordata > Mammalia > Artiodactyla > Monodontidae > Monodon > Monodon monoceros. Next base: position 57,725,343 of record NW_021703779.1, on the reverse strand, counting down.
AGAGGCTACACCTCGACCCTAGGCTCTGGGCTGAGGAGAATGGGGAGGGGGACGTCCTGGGGTGTGGGCAGCTGAGCCTGTGAGCCACGTGTGAGGCCCCCAGACCTTGCTGGTCCTCAGGGTCTGGGAAACCCGGTTCTTCTGGACCTTTAGCCCCTCCGTGGGAGAGGAGTCCTGGAAAGATGCAGTGTATCTAGGAGTGGTTGCGTGGTGAGAGGCAGGCCCAGGTCCAGGTTGGCATGCTTGTCAGCTTAGGGGGGGCCTAGCCTCAAACTTACGCTTCTCTAGTAGAAAACCAGAGAAGGAATCGCAAGCAAACTCTAGAACAGTGACAATACCAGGTGTCCTAAGCAACCCATTGGGGAGTGAGAAGAGAATATTGCAATATAGAGAGCATTTTATTTCCGTTTACCTCATCCTTTAACAGTTTTGACGTTGGACAGGCAATGTGTAGCCTACATCATCAATTAGCAAAGTAATACATGTATAGTAAGAACAACATCTATATACTCTGCATCTATGTACTCTGTCCCAGACCCTCACAACCACTTGATGGCAATGAGTAGGACTCCTATCTCCTCTTTCTACAGGGACCACTAAGGCCAAGAGACCTCAAGCCACCTACCCAGTGGAAAGGCCAGGATGCATATTCACAGGCTGGCCCCAGAGTCTGTGTTCTTAACCGCTACATTATGTGTACATAAATCCCTGTGGATATATTGTGTTGCTGTGCTCAAAATGCTCTAGTGATGGGAATCCATGATTTAAAAGTGTGGGGACTACTGCCCTGTTAGGGTGTCAGCTCCGGAAGGGCCCCTCAAGAGGCTCATGGTGTAGATGGGCACACTGAAGGCCTGAGAGGGGCAGGACATCGTCCTAGATCACACAGCAAGAGAATGCCAGTGCAGGCTACTCATGTGATGTTCTGCCTCCCAGAATTAAAACTCGCGACTGCGCAGCCGCTCTCACATTCCCCATGCTCCCACACCGCGCCCCCCCCAACTTCCCCACGACTCTCTTCCTGCTCTCCCATCTTCCTCACCCCCAACAGACGCAAGCAAAGCAGCTGCTACTGGCTTCAGAGGATGGCTTTCCATACTTTGGCCAGTTTCCTCACGGTAACCCCTTGGCCCAGGCCCAGGATGGCCACCGTCTGGTGGGAAAGGGGGTGGGAGGTCAGGCAGTGGCCATAGAGAGGGGCAGCTCAGGAAGCAGGGGCCCTAAACTCTCCGGGGTCTCCCTCAGCCATTCTTATAAAGGGAGAGAGACATAGATGGATACAGAGCTGTGTAGACACATAACAAAGAGATAGATCAATGCATAGATGCACAGTTACTTAGATATAGAGATATGGAGATGCAGAGATATAGAGATACACAGATAGATGTAGAAATTCATAAATACATAGATGTTATAGATATATAGTTACACGGCTATAGACATTACTACATAGCTACATACAAATTCTTAAGATAGAACCATGGAAAATATTCCCATGTAAAAATGTGAATAAAAGCCTTATTAGAAAGTTGCGCTATTTAAAGTAACACGGCAGGATCCTCCCCTCTGGGCTGGAAAGATGTGTTGCCTGCTGAGGACATGGGAATAACAGAATCAGTCACTCTCTCTCTGGCTTTGAACTTCTCTGGTCTCACTCCCCCACAAGGCTCCCACCACCACCACCATGGGCAGCCAACTAGCCTCTGTGCACACCTCTGCACACCCGGGCCCCTGTGAAGGGCCTCTGCCAGCTCTGAAGTTCTTCCCAGAATTGAGCCGAATGCTCCCAGAGGTGGCTCCCACCCTGGGGGCCCAGCTCTGCTCTCTGGGGCCACCAGAACCCCAGTCTGCTCCCTCTGACGGGTGGCAGACCTGTGAAGGCAGAGACCGCCTCCCCCAGAGTCTTTTCCTGGCTGCCCAGGTCCTGGAGCCACTGGGGCCCCAGCGGAAGCCTCTCTCTGCCCAAAGGTGCAGCAGGGAGATGCCTGGTGGCCTGGGCCAGGTCTCACCTAGGGGCGCTCTGGCCTCAGGCGTGTTCCAAGGCCCTGACCCAGGCAGCAGGCACAGCTGCCCCTGGGGGCCACTCCCTTGCCTTTGAAGGCACGGGTAGGGTTACAGGGTTAGCTGGGGAATAAGGCTCTTCAGAAACCCCGGAGCTGCTGGAAGGGACAAAGGAGCATGAATCCAGGAGCAGTTCTCTGTCTCAACTTTCTCCCTGCCTCTGGCTTGGTGTGTATATATATATATATTTCTATCTCCCCTTTTCACCTGTCTCTGTCTCTCCTCTCTCTCTCTCTCACTTTCCTTGTCCTCCCCGCTCTGTCTCTCTCTCTTATTTTTCTTTTCTCCTTGACTCTCTTCTCCTCTCTTTCCCCCTCTGATCATGTCTTGGATTTGCTCTTAGCCTTGTTGTTTCTGTCTTGAACTTTGAGAACTTGCACGGATATTGTGGTGAGGAGAGTTGACCAGGGGTCAGACACCCCTGTGGGTCTGTAGTGATCACAGCAACGAAAAAATAAACACAGAGAGAGACCCAGGAATAGAATAGCCCCACCCTTCTTTCACTGGTCTGCAATAGCATCTCTCGTGGTTGTCCATCCAGCCTCTACTTACACACCTCTGGGGACGGGGGTCTCACTAGAGCCTGAGATAGCTGTTCTTTTGCAGAACAGCTCAACCTGACAGGAAATCCTTCTCTGAAGTGCACTAAAATCTTTAACCTTATGGCTGCCATCCACCGGTCCTAACTGTGGTCCTCCGACTCCCTCTGCCTTTTGACAGTCCTTCAGAAGTCTCCCCAAAGAAGTAAGGTCCTTGGGGGCCTGAATCCTCTCAGTGTGGGTTCTCGGAAAAGAACGAGAGGCCTCGCAGCCTAGAGTCGTTGCAACTACTGGGGAGGGCGTTGGTAGGAGTATCAGGAATATCCCAAGGAGGGGCCACTGGTCACAGATGAAGCCCCACCAGACCACATCTGAGAAATTCAGTGTGAGATAAGGTGGGGCGAAATGGAAACTGGCCCAGCCTGAGGAAATAGGGAAGACAGGTAGGAGCTGGAAAGCAGGCGGAGCAGTAGATAGGCCAGCCCATCCCTGCCCGAGACCCAAAGGGCTTGACGAGGGATCCCGGGTGCCCACAGAACTGGGTGGAAGGGAGCCAGAGAGCTGAGAGGCCTGCCCCGGGGGCACACTCAAGGCTGGTTGCCCTAAAGAAAGGGAGGCACAGAGCATTCAGTCAGCCCCCTCATCCCAGGCACCGGGGAACAGCAGGAGTTCCTTTAAGCTACGTACCCCCGGGAGAACAGACTGAGGTCGTGAGGTCCTGCCAGCCTAGACGCCTCAGCCTGCATGGAGCTAGGCAGGAGTCTGGACTGGCAGACCAGTTCCACACCTACCCCTCAGCTTCCAACAGAGCTGGCATCCCTGGAGCCCCCCGTACAAGATTCTACTCAGGTACTGGCCTCAGGTGCTTCTAAACCCTTTGGGGTGACAGGGGTCTCTTCTATGCCTCAAGCCCTCAAGAGGAGATTACTGGCCTCCCTGGAACTCTTCCCAGCAACCGACCAGGATCCTTCATGCTGCAGCTGCTGCCCTGGCCTACCCTTAGTGGGTTTTGCTGTTTGCTGCACATTCGTGGGTGCCTGCTTCCTCTGTGCCACCAGGCCCTATGCTGCTTTTTGCACACATATCGCCGGTGAAAGGGTTAACACCATGTGCCCCACCAGAAGCCCTGCCCCCCATTCTGGCATCTCCCCTGTACCCCTCAGGCAGCAGGAGTCATATTCCCTAAGGCGGTGCTTGGCAGAGAGGGGCTTGCTCTGCCCGGCTGGCCACATGTCCCTTCCCTCCCCCTCCCCCTCCGTTCCTCAGGCAAGTGTCAGGAAACAGGATCCAAGGAGAAAGCAGGCACCTGTTCCTGAAGTTCCTGACAGGCCTCCTCTTCCCTGCCCCAGCCCCTGGGCCCCCTGGGCCTGATGGGAAAGAAAGGCCTCAGCAGCACATTGTTTTGAGGGTTACTTGAGGTAATATACGTATTTAGAATAGTGCCTGAGACATAGTAAACAAACAAACAAGGAAATAGATCATTAAATAAATACCACTCCTGTTTCCTAAGGTCTGCCTCAGGGTTTCCCCAGTTTCTGATCTATCTTGTTGCTCTCCTTGGACAGGTATGGAAACTCTGTCCTTGGCTCCTGCCTTGGCCCCCTCTATCACTGTGTGTCAGTCCCCTAAGGCTAGGCCCTACTCCTCTAAAACGGCCTCTGGGGATGCTGGAGGGCTCGAGGAGCCTGTTGTGGCCTGGCCGGAGCCTGCCTGGGAACCGGCCTTCCTCCACCTGCAGCTCAGCAGGGGCCTCCCCCCAGGAGGCCTCTTGCCTCCTCCTCCCCAGAGTGGGGCAGCTGCTCTGCCTCTTTAAGGCCCTAACTAGGTCATCGCCCAGCTGAACATCCCCCTCACATTCCCCTCACACTAAACAATCTGATCTGATCACTGGTGATGAGGTCAATTTCACATGGCTTTGTTCCTGCAGTGAGCTTGTCACGACCAATCATTTCTGAGCGAGGAGCCCATAATCCTGCACTGACTCCCTTGCCCCCAGAGGCCATGGCCCCTTTCTTGCTCGCCAATGTGAGGTCCCTAAGGTTGGCTCAGCACGAGTCTCCTCATGGCCTCTGTGTGCCCTCCTGCTCTTCCTGGCTGCATTGGGAGGGGGCCTGGGTTGGGGTCAACCATGCGGCTGCCAGGAGAGTGCAGAATGGGTACGCCGGGTAACCTGGGGAGGCATCAGTCCCCAGGGAGGGAGGCGGGTGGCTGATGAAAGAGGTCGGCAGCAAGACATGTATTTCTGGGCTGTGGGCCCACCCAGCTCAGAGAACAATCTTCTCCTTTGGGGTGACCCAGGATGGAGCCTCATGTCCTTGCGAGAGGCGCTTATGAGAGGTGCTGAACGTAGAAACCCCCATGCCCCCTTGCCTGGGCCCCTGCATAGAAGAGCGGCGGCTAGCGGGGACACACTTGCGCATATGCCAGGCGTGTGCGGGCTGGGGCATAGTCGTGCTCTGCAGGCAAAAGCATACTTCTTGGATTGAAGACTTGGTCTTCATTTCTGCTACATGCTCTTGGCCAAGTCCCTTCTCTCTGAGCCTGAGTTTCCCCAAGTGTACTGTAAGAGCAGTATGACAGAGCCAGCCAATGCTTCCTCTCAGCGTGGAGCGTTCCTAAGCCTTTGTGGGAGGAGACTTGGAGGCTTGGGATGCGGATGGGGAGACAGGGGTGGGTGTTTTGCTGCCTCTCTGTCTCCCCAGAGGCGCTTGCATGGCCCCCCACAGAGTGGGTGTCAGTTATGTTTGTTTTTGGTGGGGATAAAAAGCATCATGACACAGGAAGTGAAGTTTTCTTCTTTATTCTGCATCCTTTTGGCATGATAGGACTCATCCCATCTGCCTGGGCCCCAAGGAATGGACAGTAAGAATGAGAGAGAGAGCCTGGCAGGGCCCTGCCTAGAGGTGCTGGCTTCTGTGTGGAGGCTGGGGGGAGAACACCAGGGCAGCCAGGGCAGCCTGCTGGGCATCTGGGCTGCAGGTGGCCCCCATGGCCAAGAGGGAGGAGGGAAGGCAGCATGCCAGGCTCTGGGCAGGGGGCTTTGGCCATCTCATCTCATGTCTCATTTAGTCATCATGTAACCATAGATGCAATGGGCTGCTCTTGCATTTTACAGACGAACCCACTAAGGCTGCTCCCCCTTCAGCTGCAGAAGTGGCTGGTCTCGGGAGTGAGGTGGGGCCGGGGGGATGAGGCGGGCAGAGCAGAGCTCAAGGCCAGGTTTAGAACATAGCAGTGGCAGGAGACTCCTCTTTAGACAACTGATATCTGGGAAAGTGTGATCCAAAGGCCTGGCCTAGGGCTTCCCTGGTGGCGCAGTGGTTGAGAGTCCACCTGCCGATGCAGGGGACACGGGTTCGTGCCCCGGTCCGGGAAGATCCCACATGCCGCGGAGCGGCTGGGCCCGTGAGCCATGGCCGCTGAGCCTGCGCGTCCGGAGCCTGTGCTCTGCAACAGGAGAGGCCACAACAGTGAGAGGCCCGCGAACCGCAAAAAAAAACCCAAAAAAACAATAGGCCTGGCCTAGCACAGGCCTGAGTCGTGTTGTCAGGGAAACCACATCAATCTTGGAATCACACAGGCCCGGCTCCTACTTCTAGTCTGCTACTTCCTTGCTGTGTGACTTTGGGCAAGCCACTTGCTTCTCTGAGCCTAAGGTTTCCTCCTCAGTCTAATGGAGGTAAATCAGCTTGACCTGACAGGGCAGTCAAGAGGATTCATTGAGGTGCTGGCTGCACTAATAACAGATGCCAAATAAGTGATCTTTCTTATTCCAATTCATTAGCAAGTCCTGCCATCTTCATCTCTAAATAAATCCCAGATCTGACCACTTCTCCATACCTCCACTGTCACCACACCCCTCTAGGCCACTATCACCTCTTGCCTGGATTACTGCAGAAGCCTCCTCATGGTTTCCCTGCTTCTATTTTTGTCCCCTGCCAACTGTTATTCACACAAAAGCCGAGTGATCTGTTATAGTCCTAAGTCAGTCATGTCGCTTCTCTGCTCAGAACCCTCCCCGGGCTTCCCACGTCACTCAGGGTAAAATGCGAAGTCCTTACCCATGGCCTATAAGGCTCTTCGTAGTCTGGGCCCTACGGACTCCTCTGTCTCCATCTGGGATCACTTTCTTCTTACTTTGTTCCAATTGCACTCACCTCTTCTGCGCCTTGACCCCACAAAGCTGATTCCTGCCTCAGGGCCTTTGCACTTGCTGTTCCCTCTGTCTGGAACACTTTTCGTCCAGTTCTTCTCATGGTTGATTCCTTCATGCCATCCAGGTCTGGGCTCAGATGTCAAGTTTTTTAGAAGATGCTTCTTCTCTAAAGCTTTCTTGGTTCTAAGTCCTCATCATCTGGGAATTCTTCCTAATGTCTAAACTACAGCTGTGCTGTATCATTTAACCTTGTTCCTTTGTGCTCTGTCCTTCGCATAAGATGTTCCTTTAAGAGCACATTACTCAACTCTGAGACCCTCAACACTTACTACTGCTGGGGTTCTGCTGGATAAGGCCCCCAGACAGACTATGAATTCCCAGGGGTACAGGTAGGAGAAGGAAATCGTAGTTTATTGGGATGCCTAAGGAATGCCAAGCACCTGTACACAGGAGCTCTCACCTAGTCCTCATGTTATATCATTTACTTCTTGCAGCAGCCCTGTGAGGTAAAGGATTCCTCTACCCATTGTACAGATGAAGAAACTGAGGCTTGGAGAGGACAGGTGACTCAGCCAAGATCACACGGCTGGTTGTGTAGTGGTTTCCTGATTCCAGGGCCTGTTTTCTATCCCCCACATTAGAACGGATCCCATGCCTCATGCATAGCAGAAGTATTCCTGGAGCCCCTGATAAGCCTCTTTAAGTGCTTGCTGAGTACCCTTAGAGTTGCCCATTAGCTGTCTCTTCTTCAAGCGTCCTCTGATGGCGTCTGACTGCCTGCTCCCTGCTGCCTGTTTCCTCTACTGGAAGGTGTCCCCCTTTCCTGGTCAGTCTCTGCTTGGTCTTGGGGAGGAGATGCCACCTGCCTCACTGTCCTCTGTACTGACCACCCTGCTGCTACTGTTCGATTCCATTACACTGGGCAAAAAGCCCCAGGGCCTCTCCTCTGGGCTAGGCTCCAGGCTGGCCACAGGGGACCAGAGACAGCCCAGACCCCGGCTTACTCTCACACCAGAAGCGGGTGGCACATGAGTCCCTGGGAATGCAGACCTTGGCCAGGGTTTCCTTCACAGAGTGGAAAGTACTTGGACTGGACCTTGAAAGACGAGTGGGGATCTTTTACCTGGAGATGGAGCAGAGTGGGAGGGAACAGCATGGGTAGAAGCCTGGAGATGGGAAGAGCAGGGTGAGTGGCTGGGGGTGGCAGGAGTTTTGGGTGTGTAGAGAGAGCGGCTGGAGTTGGCGGGGGGACAATTGGGGCTGGGCCTCCCCTCCCCACCCCAGCTACCTCCGGCTCCACCAGCCATTCGTTCTGCCCTGTCCCCCTGGACAAAGTGGGCAGGCATGCCTGCTGGGGCCATGTGTGCCAGGTTATGACAGCCAGAGTAGTGAGGGCCGGGATCCAGGGGCTACCAGCTCTAAGGCTTTGGGGGAGTCGGTTCTGGGCATCTTTACAGACCAAAGATTCTGCTGTGGTGGGAAGGGCCAGCACTGGGGATCAGCAGGTCTTGGGGCCTTGGCACTTGGACCAGGAGGAAGGGAGAGGCAGGAGCCTTGGTCGAGAGCAGATAGCTTTCACCCTTGGCAAGAGACAATTACCACTGTTCAGGCCCATTAACAGCCCAATAAATGAGAGAGAAAGCATTAGCACTTGGGGGAAGCGTGGTGTGAGAGGGAGGTGGGATGGAGGAGGGGAGGCCAGATGAACCAGGGGCCAAACTCCCTCCCTATTGTGGGCCAGAGAGGAGAAAGGGATCCTGGGATCCAAAGTGGCTTGAATACCCACCGCAGGCCAGGCTGAGAGCTTTCAGACAGTTTCTCACAGGATTCCCGTGCCAGCCTGGGGGCCAGGCATTGTTGTCCCCATTGTACAGAAGGGAAACTGAAGTGCAGAGAGAGCCAGAGACATGCCGGAGCTCGCCCAGGATCACCTGGCTGCAGAGAAGGAGAGGCCCTGAGGACCCCTCCACCACCACCCAGGGCAGCTGGAGGGGGATGGTGAGATGGGGGGGGAGGCTGGGATTGGCTTGTCCACCTGAAACATTTCAACTTACGTCCTTGTAAAGTACAAATGCCTGACTATAAAGAAAGACTTGTTCACACACGTTTTGGGCAGCCTCAGTGCAAGAAGATAGCAGGGAGCTCAGAAGATCTAATTGCTTATGTAATCTCCGTTGAATTTGGTCTATTGGGAAATATCTCTTCGAAGTGTTTATCACATCCCCCGTTATAAATAGCCACACTCTGGCTCTCCTCCGCGCCTTCCCGTGGCTGCCTGGGAGCTGGGCTGGCGGTGGTCAGGAGAGAGGAGCTTCAGAGGGAAAACGGGCCCTCTGGAGAGGGAGGGCACCTGCTCTGGCTGCGGGGGCTCTTGGAAGCCAGGCCACAGGGCACTGGCCTTTGTGGAGCATGGAATCAGAGCGGCCGACTATCTTGCCCAAACCTCATCGCATCTCAAAGGGGGGAGGGGGGTCTTAGCATTTCTGTCTCCCCTTGGACCCTTTCGTGTAAAGAGAAGCAGCCTATTCTTGCCTGTTAATATCTCGTAGAAGAGAAGACGTCAGGCAACAAAGGGAAACTGGAAAAGGAGAAAATGTCCTTGGAAGTGTTGCCAATATTAGCCTTCCCATCATATAGACCGTGAGACTGAGGCTCAGGGAGGCAGCAGGCACTGGTCTGTGGTGGTGCTGGGCCTGAAACCCCATGTTCAGGCTTCTGCCAGCCTGACACGGGGCCACCCGCCTGGCGACGAGGGCACTGCCCGTCTCCCCCTGGAGGAAGGTAAAGTGGCAACTTGGCAGGACGTGGCCTTTTCACACACACACACCAACCCCTTTCTCTCCTGCAGCTGCAGTGTCTCTGGTCTTAGCAGGCCTGATCTGTTCCATTTCCACAGCCCAGAGAGCCCCGTCTCCCCACTCTGCCCATCTCCTCCTCCCACTGCTCTTGCGGCCCCAGCTCCAGGCCTACCTCTTCCATGAACCCTTGCCTGAGATTTGCAGCCACCAGTTTCCCAGCTTTCTCTGGTCTTGGTCTGGGCCCCCTCACTTGCCTGCTTGTTTCTCTCATTGACTGTATTAGTTTCCTGGCCCTCAGCATTCCTTGGCTTGTGGCCACATTACTCTTATCTCTGCCTCCATGGTCAAATGACCTTCTCCTCTTTTTCTGTCTGTGTCAAATCTTCCTCCACCTCCCTCTTATATGGATACCTCCTTTTTAGAGTGTAATTGCATTTAGGGTCAATCCAGATGATTCAGGATAATCTCCTTATCTCAAAATCCTTAACGGCATCTGCAAAGACCCTTTTTCCAAATAAGGGAACACTTACAAGTCCCAGTGATTAGGACCTGATATCTTTGGGGAACGTTATTCAGCCTACTCCATCACATTAGGAGCCCACCTGGTCTTTCTCCTTGTGAGACTGGAAGCTCCCAGAGGGTAGAGGCAGTGTCTGGCGTCTCCGAATGTTCTCTGCAGCAGCCCCATCGCACTCAGAGCCTGACGCAAGCCTCTGGAAAAGTTGGCTGGCTGATGGCCGGCCAGGCAGAGTGGTTGGCATCGTGCCTCTTCTGCCCATGGGTCCACCATCAACTCCTGGACATACTCCTTCAGGCTCCTGGGATCACGGGACAGTGTGAGGGGTGCTGACTTCTCACCTCCAGACATCTGACAAGGGCTTTCAGGATGAATTTACGGAGACAGGTGCCTGGTGGCACACGTGTAGACATAGCTGCTCATTGATCAGGTTTGGAGCATGGGTCCAACTATAGGTGGGAGAGCTAATTTCATCAACCTTCAGAGTCTTGTCCTGATAGACAAGAAGGAGGGGCCGAGGCACACAAAGTAGATACGACAGGGAGAAATGTCAGATCTTTTACTCTTGGATCCTAAAACCCAGTCCTCAGATGCAGGCTGGCCAGAGGGAATAGGCGAGAGGGCCTGAAGCAGAGTAAGGAGGTCTGCTCCTAAATAAGTCCAAGGAGCCTTAGGCTGCATCCATAGGGAGCATAGAAGTTTCTAGAAAAAGGAGGTGACAGACTGCCCTGGAATATGCTGTCAGCTCTAGGTCCACATATTAAGGGTGCCACAGACATACTGGAGCGTGGGCAGGGAGGCAAAAGCAGACTGGAGAGGAAGCTGGAACTCTGGCCTCAGGAGGAAGAGTGGAACGAGCTGTTTGGCTTGGAGAAGACTCAGGGGTTTTGGTGATGGTGATGCTCCAGACCTCTGAGGGACTATTTTAGAGCAGAGGGAGAAGACAGAGTCTAGGTGGCCTCAGGCAGCAGCGCTGTGACCCTTGGGCAGAAGCCACAGGGAGACGAAGTTCAGCCCAACTCGAGAAAGAACTTTCTTAGGGTGAGGGCTATTTTGAGATGATCTCTTTCTTGCAAGTGAATGAGCTTCCCGCCTCAGGAAGTAGGAAAGCAGAGACGGGTTAAGCATTTGGATGGAATATGGTAGAAGGGGCTTGAGCATCACGTGGGGATTTGAGCAGCTCAGACCAGCCCTTGGAGGCCAGAGAGGGCCTTCTGCCCATAGAGCTTTCCCCCTCTTGTGCACGTCTCTTCTGTGAGTCCTTTCCTTACTCTCCCAGCCCTGCCATCCACAGACTTACTCTCTCCCTCCTCAGAAGACCCAAAGCACTGACCATGGTGTATTGGAGCAAACCATTTAGGCTTTATTTCCCCCATGAGACTGAAGGCCTTCCAAGCAGAGAGAAGACTTCTTCAACTACGGGTTCATTCCTCCCCTCTCATCAGACATTGCCCAGTGGCCAGGCCACAGTAGCCACCAGAGAAGAAAGAGAATGGTGTCAAGGAGTGGTGGGCAGGTGAGTGGTCCATTGCCAGCCAAGAGCCTTTGAAAACTGGAGAGATTCACACAGATGAAATGCATCCTGGAGAGGGTGAAGGGGCCCTCTCAATATTCTTTCAGGCTTCAGAAGACTGTCATGAGTGTCAACCCAGATACCCTGGCATTTCCTTTTCTTCTTTGTGCCTTTCTGAGGGAGTTCTCCCAGTCCAGGCTCTGTTCCCAAGGGGCTCTCCCTCCCTGCTGGCCCCTCTGGCTCACTCCAAGGCCCCTCCAGATGGGCCCCATCCTCCCTCAAACCCCCAGCTGGGCCCGCCAGCTGGACTTTCTCAGGGAATGAGGCCCCAGGAAGGTCCAGAGCCCACCCAGCAGGCTAGAAGGAGAACAGCTGCCTGTGTGGTGAGAGGGGTGCAGGGTGAGGTTCCCCCATGGGCAGTCGGCCTTGGAAATGGATGAACTAGGAATGGGGATAGAGGTGGGAGTGGCTTTACTGGCCATAAAACAAATGTGTCAAGCCCAGAGATCCCAGGCCCAAAGCAGCTCCATGGGCCCTGTGCCCACTTCAATTCTACATGCATGTGGCGGTCAGTGCCCCACACCAAGAGCCCTGAAGCCCAGGCATCTGTTTTATGTTCTGCCACTGATTCTCTGTATGACCTTGGACAAGCCCTGCCCCCACCCCCTCCCTGGGCTTCATTCAGGTATCCCTTCAAAACTGTTAGCAGCGCCAATTTATGGAGTGAATGACACGGCGCTAGGCAGAGTCCAGGCCCCAGCTGTTCTCATGTGGGGATATTTTTGGTTTGCTTACTCATTCATTGACTCGCCCTGGACTGGAAGCTCCCTGGAGGCAGGCATCTGTCTCACTCATCACTGTATCTCTAGTGCCTAACTAACGCAATGCCCTGCGCAGAGAATGCATTCAATCAATATTTGCTACACGGGGAGATGAACGGTAAAAGCTATGGATAGCCACCCCAGAAAACACATCCACACGCAGTCTGGCCTATAATTCTAGCACATTCTCGGACCCTAGAAACTCACCTCTCAGACATGCTACAGGCCCGTGGTCCCAGGTTAGGAGACCTAGGAAAGACCCAGGAAGGTAGCACACATTCACTGCATTATGCCCCGTGTGGACAAAAGGTTTCCATGGGCCTGGCTGGGGGTGAGAAGAGAGGTGATCAGGGAGTCAGAAGGTATGAGGGTGTCTCCAGGCTTGGCTGGGACAGAGTGGCCCTGAGCCATGGAGCTACCAGAAGCAGCAGGCTGCCTCTACCTCAGCTGTGGCCTTACCTTATGATACAAAGCCAAGGAGAACACAGTGTCTCCTTGAAGATTTGATGTTTTGCCCCAAGCTCATAAAAAGATCCTCTGGTTGAGACCTCAGAATCTTGGGCTTTGGGCCAGTGGCAGTCAGTTGCCCCCAGTCTGGTAAACTTGACGGAGTCTTGAGCCTTCAGTGATGAGGAACAGCTCCTGGGTCATGGGGCCCCACAAGGGGAAGCTAGGCCTGGGTAGCCAGTGGGCCATCCCCTAGCCTCCCACCTGCCCTCACACCCACTCTGAAAGCTCTCTCAGTCCTTACCAGCATTAACGGGGATCGAAGTCCCCGCCCTGCCTGCTTATCGGCCTCATGGGGGCCAGGCAAATACTTTGGACACTCTAAAGATCTGTTCCTGGGGAGTGGCTTTTGCTGTCACTTGGTTTGAGTTCTGTGTTGCAGTCCTCTCTCCGTGGGACAGTCATCCTCTAGGGAATGCAAGGCCACAAGGAGGCTGTTTTCCAGAACGGGAAACAATGGGGCTTAGAAGTCAGCCTGGCCTGAGTTAAAATCCTGCCTCCGCCACTTCCAAGCTATGGGACCTTTGGAAGGTTACTTGATTTCTCCGAGTCTCAGCTTTCTCATCTGTAAAGCAGGGACGCCAATACATACCTATCAGGGCTGCTGCAGGGATTCAGTGAGATAATCCACATGGAGCACTTAGCACAGGGCCTGACACTGGCTTTTCAGTGGACGGTGGATCTCCCTGGTAGTTAATGTTGGCGAGGGCTCCTCAAAGTGTGGTCCCTGGACCGGCAGCATCAGGGCTACCTGGGAGCTTGTTAGAAATGCAGTCTGTGGCACCACGTCCCAGACCTGCTGAGTTGGAATATGCATTTTCATAAGATCCCCAGGTGATTGCTAAGCAGGAGGAAGTTTGGGAAGAGCTAGGCTAGTGTCCAGCCTTCAGCCGGTCATATACGATGAATATCCATTTCTGGCAGCCTGTACCGGAAATAGCCTTCTACATCCCTTACTTTAAATGGTAGTAGTAATGGTTGCAGTAGTGAACATATATTAAGCACTTGCTATGCGCCAGATACTATTTGGGGTGCATCCCAGCAACCCCGTGAACTCGGTCCTACAAGCATCCCCATTTTACCAACGAGCAACACAAGGCAAGGTTAAGTCACTGGCCCAAAGTTGTGGTGAGTGAGTAATGGGACCGCAATGCAAACCCAAGCCCCCTGCCTCCAGAGCTTATGCGTCAAGGGCATAGTACCTAGAAGAATCCACACCTAGTGAGCAAAATAGTCGATTCCATGCCACAGGCACCCACTGAATTGCTTCTCTGTCTGCTTGGTCTAGGTCCCAGAGATTCAGAGATAGACAAGACACAGGCTCTGCCTTCAAGGGACCTCTCAATCCAGTGTAGGAGACAGATATCCAAATAAATGATGGAAGGGGGTGGTCTGCAATCCCTGCTGCACCAGCAAGGATGAACACAGTGCAGCGGGGGATCGGAGGAGGGGAGCCGGGAGTCCTGCCTGCGGCCAGCTGGGAGGATTTCCACACCGAGGCGCCTTTCCAGTGGGCTGGGTTGCACCCAGTCAAGGCTTCCTTTGTAAATCCCCAGGCTCTTAGGCATGATTAAAGTGCTTTCCAGATCAGCCAGTGAGGCTAAGATTTGAGGGAGAAGAATTTGGGCAAGGCGGGGTGAGGTGGTGGTGGTCAGGGCCTCTGGATTTGAACCCTGTCTTAGGTTTTAACTATCCATATAGCCTTGGACAATTAGGCCCCAAGTTTCTTCAGGGATGAGAGATGATGCTACCGATGGGATTTTAAGCTGTAATTGAGGACCCAGGGGCCTGTTGGGATTTCTCTGGGGCAGGGACCACGTCTGCCTTGTCCACTGCTGTATCCCCAGCACCCAGCCGGTCACCTGGGCTGGAGCTGCCGCTCCATAATACTTTGTTGAATGAATGTTGAGTGAGGAGTCACAGGGAACGGGGCCCAGAGTGACCAGATCCCAGCCCCCCTTATGCCCAGAAGCCCTCCATCCTCAGCAGAATCCAATCAGTCTCTTCTCTCTCTCCAGGGCTCTGCTCTCAACCCCAAGCTGGACTCAGTGATGCTTCTCTCCATCAGGGAAATGGGTCCCTGGAGATGCTCGGCCACTGCTGCCCAGTGAGAAACCCAGAACTGACGAGGCCCTCGGAGACAAGCCCATTGTACAGATAGGGAAAGAGGCAAAGGGAAGGTCCTGGCCCTGCGACGTGCAGGGAACCTGCCGCGGGACTGGAACAGGCAGCCACATGTTCTTGTGCCATGTATAGGGCTCCCCACCTGTCCCTGCACTTGCCCAAATGGGACTCCCAAGGGTCAGGGAAAGAGAGGGGTGCAGTGTGAATGAAGGAAAAAGGTCTGTCATGCAGAAAGATTGGCCTTTGAGGCCTAGGAGGCCAAATTGGGGGTGGAGGAGGGTCCGAGGTGGCAGTACCAAGGACAAGGCCATACATGGGCACGAGCTGGTGGGGAAGCAAGGGGGGCAGCAGGCAGGAAGCTGCAGCTGGAATGTTGAGGACACCTGTTTCCCATTAGGCGTTCCTCCTCTCCAGCCTACTCTCTCCTCTGGGAAGCAGAGGGAGAAGAAAGGCTGTGATGTGTAGGTGAGCCCCGTTATGCAGGACGTATTGGCAGGAGCTCCCCAGGTAACCCCCTCTGCTGTGCGAGTTATCAGGCCCAAGGCCCTCCTCCGGGCCAAAGCTCCAACCTACTTGCCCAGCTTGTCTGTCTTCCTGACGCTGGCTCGGCACCCTCAAGTTCCCTGGCCTGGACGCTCGCGAGATGCCCTCAACCCACTGGCTTTGAGTCAAACACACCCAGGTTTGAATCTCTCTTCCAACACTTGCCAGGTTACGTGACCTTGGTTAACTTACTTCTCGGAGCCTTGGTTCCTGCAACTGCAAAGTGGAGAAAACGATCCCTGCCCGGCCATGCCCTCCCAAAGCATAGTGGAGAGAAGGAGCCGGGACTGCACACTGAATTCCCTGAGCTCCTGCCTGTCCATGGGCACTGGCGGGGGTCAGGAGCCCCTCGCCTCTTTCCCCCCATCCATCCTGGCCCTGCCTGGTGGGGAGGCACCTCAAATATCAGGCCCTCTATGCAGTGGAGGTACCTCTGACCCCTCAAAACCGTGCCTTACACCAGCCATCCCCAAAGCAATCTCAGAAGCCTTTTCAGAGCACAAAACACAGCCACACATTCACCCTCTACACCCACACACACACACCCACACACACACAGGCTAAGGAAGGGAAGGCACCCAGAGAGTCCTCAAGCAGACCCCACCCGTAGCAGGGCCTCCACTAGGAGCTTGCCATGTATCACCTCCTCAACTCTTAGCCACACCCGTAAGAGTTGTCATTATCCTCTCCGTTTAGCAGGTAGAAAGGCAGAAAGGACTTTTATTTTTATTGAAGTATAGTTGATTTACAATGTTGTGTTAGCTTCTGGTGTACAGGAAAGTGATTTGGTTATACATATATTATATATATATATATATATATATATATATATATATTCTTTTTCAGAATATTTTCCATTATAGGTTACTACAAGATATTGAATATAATTCCCTATACTGTACAGTAAGTCCTCGTTGTTTATCTACTTTATATATAGTAGTTTGTATCTGTTAATCCCAAACTCCTAATTTATCCCTTCCCCCCCTTTCCCCTTTGGTAACCATGAGTTTGTTTTATAAGTCTGTGAGTTTGTTTCTGTTATGTAAAAAAGTTCATTTGTATCATTTTTTTCGGATTCCACATTTAATTGATAGCATATGATACTTGTCTCTCTGTCTGACTTATTTCACTTAGTATGATAATCTCTAGGTCCCTCCATGTTGCTGCAAATGGTATTATTTCATTCTTTTTCATGGCTGAGTAATATTCCATTATATATATATACGTATATATATATATATATATATATATATATATACGTATATATATATGTATATGTGCCACATCTTGTTTATCCATTCATCTGTCGGTGGGCATTTAGGTTGCTTCCATGTATTGGCTATTGTAAATAGTGCTGCAGCGAGCACTGAGGTTCATGTATCTAGAAAAGACTTTCTTACTGCAAGTCCCCCAGCTCCAGAGTGGCTGAGGCCATATCCGTCAGACCCCAAAGCCCACCCAGCCTGTTTTGGCCATCTTATGTGACCATCTCTCAGACGTGAGGGGACACAGATCATTATAATTGAATGTACCAGGGCATATTCACATGATGGAACACTGCACAGCAATGAAAAAGAACAGTCTACTGGATGAATCTCCTGGACATCATGTTGAGTGAAAGAAGTCGAACCCAAAAAAGAACATACTATAGAATGCCACATTCATATTCCATTTATATGAACTTCAAGAACTGGCAGAACTGATCCATGGCGATAGAAGTCAAAATAGTAGTTACACTTGGGGCAGGAGTGGGGATTACTGATGGGGAGGAGGCCTGAGCCTTCTGGGGTGTTGGGAATGTTCTACCTCTCCATCTAGGTATTAGTTACCTAGGTTGATTCATATGTAAAAATTCATGGAGCTGTAACACTTAAGATCAGTGCATTTGATTGTATGTAAATTACACCTCAATAGAAAAAGTATTTTTAAAAATCTAATGTGCCAAGAGCTTCCCCCAGATGTCTGCCTGGCTGGCTCCTGGTCATTCAGGTCACCCCCTAAATGTCACCTCTTCAGAGTCCTTCCAGTATTCACCCCCTCACCTAATCTAATCTAGTAACTTCTACCACCTCTGTGGCCCAGTTACTCTCTCTTCTGTTAGCTTGTTTCCTTTTATTTTTGGCTTGCACCACCAATGTGCTGAAGTCCCCGGTCACTGACCCTTCCCAACTCAGTGTTCAGTGATTTCACATTGGTCACTTGGAATCAGCCACGATGGGAATGTTTATACCACAGAAATCAGCAGACACTGCAGGTCAGGATTCTCCCCCTCCAGAGCTGGCTGTTAAACATTTACCAGCACACCCTGTACATCTCACTCTCTGAAATTATCTTATAAATTTGATTACTTATTTGCTGTCTGTCTCCTCTGCATGTAAGCTCCACGAGGGAAGGGTCTGTGACTTATTATTTTTAATCGTTGTATCCCCGGTGCCTAGAACAGTGTTTGGCATCTAGTAGATGCTCAGTAAAGGCTGGCTGAATGAATAAGGGTCTGACGGTAACGCTGTGGAAGCACAAAAGAAGGAACAGTTAACTTTGTACCAGAGTAGGAAACATTTGTGCTGGAGCTTCAATAATAGGGAAGAATTTGCCCAGTGGAAAAGAAAGAAAGGATTTCCCAGCATTCCCAGCCGAGGGAAGGAAATGGAGGCCTGAAAGAGCATGGGAGAATCTGGGGAAAGCCCAGCAGCTGGAGTGGCCATGTTGTAGGGGGGTAGGTGGGGAGAGGTGTGGGGAGCAATGTAGAAAGGTAGGCTGGGATCGCAGCGTGAAGGGCCTTAACTCTTGAATGGAGGGCTGGACTTTCTCCTGCAGGGAGCCATCGAAATGTTTTAATTAAAGAAAGAATCTGATCAAGTCTTTGCTGGCAAGATGCCTCTGCTGGCAGGGTGGAGGGTGGGTTGCAGGGGTAGCTGCAGGCCCGATCACCTCTCCACGGTTGCCTGGGACGGAAGGCTAATCTTTTGAACCCGCAGTCCTCCTTGCTGTTTTCCCTGCTTGTTTCCTCTCCCTTGGCCCTCAGTGAAGATGGAAAACAGCTGGCCCTTCTCTCAAAGCCTAGTGACCCTCTAGGCCCTCGGCCTTAGTTTCCATTGGCCACACTTCTCAGTGTGTGGGGCAGCTCATGCGGCCCTGCCAAGGTTCTCTGAGGGGGGGGGTGCCCAGTGTGGGCACCGGGACTGTCTGTGCCTTCCTAGTGTTCTGTCAGCCACCCCACGTGTTCTGGGACCCAACCCGCCGAGCCCCAGAGCAACGGTAGCCACTGCCACGGTTGCCGCTAGAGGAGGAGGGTTAAGGGGCCTTTGTTGTCTAGGGTGTTGCTATGCAGGGCTGGCCACAGGCAGCTCTGAGGTTGGCTTGCGGTCTGGTGGGGGGCTCATGCTTGGCAGCGAGGCTGGCCACCCCAGCCTGGGCTCCTGCTCCAGGCAGGGAGGGCTAAATTAGAGCCTCCAGCCTTCCAATTTAGAGCACCAAAATAAACCCCGGAACATTCCTGCTGGAGCCCCAGCACTCCTGCCTCCAGGCAGAAGCCAAGCTCTGCCCTCGACCCCTAAGTTACAGAGGTCAGGGAGCCAGGCAGCCCGGGATAGCTAAAGGCTAGGCCACGGAGTAGGCAGGGGGCAGGGGTGTGGGCACCACGTTGGGGCATTTGTCTGTGTTTCTATAATCACTCCACTTCGCTTCCATCTGATTCAACTCATCCCACATTCAATGTCAGGCACTGGGCTAGCTCAGCCCTGGGGATGACTTCGGGGAGTCGTATTAGGACTTACCCACCTGGGAGATGCCTTAGAGACCATCTGGGCCATGCTTCCCATGTTACGGTAGAAAAAGGAGGCCCAGGCATGAAAAAGGACTGACTCAAGGTCGCACAGCGAGTTAAGGGGCAGAGTCAGGACTCGAACCTAGGGCTCCAGTGCAGAACTAGCTCCACCTGAGGCAGGCCCAGGGCAACGTGCTGCTGGAGCTTCAGAGGGCATGTCAGCGGTGCCCTGGAGGATCCCTGGCACTCTGTTGACATGCAGGAACTGGGGGAGGCTTCCCAAAGGCAGGGCCTTGGAGCTGGGCCAAGGCAGAGGACAATTCAGGCATAGAGAACAGGTCCACAAAGTCGCGGAGGTGGGAAATCTCATGAGATCGTCTCCTAGCCAGAACCAGGAGCCTGACATGGCCCAAGAGTTGCATGGGTCCATGGGTGGACCTCCCTAGCATCAGTTCCAGTGGAAACCTCCCCCAGGAGTACCTGCTCCTTCTCTGAAAAGGAAGAAAGCTGAAACGATGATCATTGTCAAAATAATAGCAAACATTTGTTGAGAGCTTACTATGTCCCAGGCTTTATGATAAGTGCTCATGTATGTTGTCTTATTTGATCCTTGTGACAACCCTATGAAGTGGGACCTATTATGACCCCACCCCCGTTTGAAAGGTGAGAAAAGTGAAGCACATTGAGGTTTAGTGACTTGATTGCAGTGACACAGCTAGCATCGGAGCTGGGATTTGAACACAGGCAGTCTGGTTCTAGGGTCTGTGTGCTTAATCACTATACTATAATAGTGTCATCGATAATTATAAGAATGAGTTAATGTTTATGGAGTACTTACTATGGGCCAAACATTGTTCAAAGTTTTTCACAAGGAGTAGCTTGTTTAATCCTCACAAAAACTTTATGAGGTAGGTTTTATTATTATCCCCAACATACAGACGAGAAAACGGAGGCATAGAGAGGTGAAGTAAGGGCTAGTATTGCTTTCCGTAAGGCCGTGCCAATTGGACAAGGGAGAAAGGACTTGCCAGGCAGAGGAAACACAATGGAGGCCTGAAAGAACATGGGAGCATGTGGGGAGGCCCAGCAGCTGGAGTATATCGTAGGGTGTGGGGAGGGAGAGACATCGGGTGGTCCTGAAAGTTGCCCCATCCCCACTGAAGGGGGACTTTGCAATGACCTGAGTGAGAGGGAATGAGGGCCTTTCCCTAGTTGATCAGGATTTGGGAGCTGGGCTGGTAAGCCAGAAACATCCTAAGAACGCCCTGCCCCAGCAGGCCAGGCTGGGCCACGGCAGGTACAAGTGTTGGAGGCAAAAGGTGCAGAAGTCAGGCCACCTCCCCCATGGGCAGGCAGGGCCGGAGGGCATCTCCGTAGGGTCTCTTTCTTTCCTCTTCACCAGGAACTCGCCCTCCTGGGGAGTCTGATCATTCTCAGAGACACGGAGAGCGTCAGGCCCACAAGAGAGGCCCTTAGTGTGACATCCGTTCTCCTGGCACGTCCTCATGGCAACAGGGGCAAAGCTAAGCTTCACAGTGGTGAGGGCACTCATCCACTGCCCCTCAGCTCAGAAGCGGTGGAGCTGTGGTTCAGCTCCCAGGCCCCAGAGTTCTTTCTTCTCCTCACCTCGCCACCTTTTGAGCAGGTCCTTGGAGTCAGAAGAAACCCGGGCATAGATGATGGTGGAGTTCTCACCCAAAACCATGGAGGCCAGAAGGAAGTGCCACCATATTTCTAAAACTCCAGAAGGAAAGAACTGTCAACCCCAAATTCAATCTCCAGTGAAAATATCCTTCAAGAGTGAAGTGGAAGTAAAGACGTTCTCAGATGAAGGAAAACTAAGAGAATGTGTGGCCAGCAGATCTGTTCTAAAAGAAATGCTAAAGAAAGTTCTTCAGAGGAGAGGGCAGTGAGGGAAACTCAGGAAAGGGGTAGACTTCCTCATTTTGTCAAGTTGGCCCTCAGCACCCTCCCCATCCCTGACCCTGTTGTTCTCTCACCGTCCCTCCCAGCCTGGACGCCCATGCCCTTTGCCCCCTGGCAAGGGCAGGGCTCAGAAGCCCTAGGCCTGGGTCTGTAGGCAAGGCAGAAAGCGAAGGGCGTGTGCACGGGATGTGGAATCCTGGAATGCAGAATGGCACCTATCATCACTGCTGACTTGCTGGGCAAACTTACGCAGGTTTCTTGTCCTCTCTGAGCCTCCGTCTGGCCATTGGGGATAATGACCCTTTTGTGTGGCTGAGACAAGAGGAGGAGTGGAGAGCCAGTTAGTGGTGTGTGAAAAGGCTGTCCAGATGTGAGGGATGGTTATTATCATTCCTCTGCTGGCCTCCCCTCTATCCAGCCAGCCAGGCATCTGCAGCGGGGGCTGGGAGCAGGCCACTTAGCAACTCGGCTTCCTTTTACTTCCTCCCTGGGGCCTTTGCAGTTCTGGATTCCAAGGCTTTGATGGAAGGGGTAGGAGCTGCCTCTTCCATTAGCAGCCTGGGCTGTCTCACCCGGGACTACCTCTTTCCATGGATTCTTTGTGGTACCAATTGCTTCTTCACACACGCTATTGAAAGGGAAGGACGTGGACCAGAAGCAGGGTGGCTGTTCCCCTGGGAGTGGCTTGGGGGTAGCAGCTGACCCTGCTGTGCTCTGTGCTCATGTGGGGGGCTGGGGGCTTCTTGGGCTATAGGCCGGGCCCTGAGTGCAGAGCTTAGCAAGGGATGGAGAGGGGAGCCGGGAATCATAGCTGCTGAGGCTTGGTTACAAGGTGAGCAGGACAGGGACGCAGCCAGGCCTGGACACAGAGCAAAGGCTACCGGAGGAGTCCAGAGATCTGGCTTCTAAGCCTGTTGAATTGTTGCCAATCTTTGGCATCATTCTCCTTTCCCTCCCCAAGCCTCACTTTCCCATCTGTGCTCCGAGCGTGCGTGAGTATGTGCGTGTGTGTGTACACGAGTGTGTTGGGGAGGACTGGATAACTAATTTTTCGGGTCTCCTCAAGTCCTGACACACTGTGGTTCTAAGTGAGTGAGTTAAGGCCTGAGGCAAGAGGCCCAGGGGAGGAGGGGGTCCTGAAAGCTATCTGGGGGAGTTGGTACGACATGGTCCTTGCTAGAGTACTTTGTTGCCTGCTCGAGGACCTGGGTATCCCAAGTCTGCTCATTGTCATCTACATAACCTTGAGCAAGCCACATAATGTCCCTAATGTCCTAAGGCGTGAAGCCTGAAGAAAAGCTTTTCTTTTTTCCCACGTCCCCCACCTTGGTAGGGCACTGCCATCTCAGCGGGTGATGGGAAGGACAGGAGATGCCCTTTGCCTCTGCTTGGAGGGCTCTCGGAACAGCTATGTGAGGGGCTCAGCACCAGTAGGTCCCCAATGTGGTTTCCACATCCAGCTTGGCCTGGTCTCCGGCACAGCCCGGCTCCTTGGCAGGCTGGCACCAGGTTCTCTCAGTCCGCTGGGCTTTGAGCAAACTGGCTTCCCTCTGACTGACTATCCTAGGGGCAATCACAGGTTTTGGCCATCCTGCTCCTGGCATCCCACTTTCACTTTTGAGCCTGAGGTGACATCATGTTCAAGTTCACAGGGCTTTGAATTAGCCTGGGGCCAGGCAGAAGGTGATCCAGACTAGTAAGGGAGATGGCTAGGTTGGCCCCTCCAGATGTGACCCTAAAGAACACACGTGACGAGGAAAAAGAAGTTGTTTGGCCACATGGCACGTTCAGAAAGCCCGGGGGTTCTTGCGGGTGTTGAGTCCAGGGTTTTGGGTCCAAAACAAAGTCAGCTTCGGTCCAGGCTAAAGTAGCTGGAGAAATGGCAGGGAGAGAGGGGAGTTTGTGAGGAGAGAAGGTCAGAAGCCAGTCATTTTCTCCCCATATAAAGAAACAGGGCCATTTAAGAAATGGTTCCCAATTTCAGTGTCAACTGTAAGGGCTGGAGGAAGAGCAGTGCCAGAGGTAGTAAACTAGCCTGACTGTCCCTTGGCCCTGTGACATTCTTGCCTGCCTTGCTGGGTGCCTGCCCTTTCTCCGACGTTGGTTCTCCGGCAGACTCTGAGCCATCTCAAAGTCTTCTAGGAGATTCTTTTCAGTTTAAATTAGCTGGAATCAGATTCACCCAAAACCCCTGCTGGATACAGCCCCTGCTGGCTGAAAGTTCAGAACAGGCGTCGTCATCCCACTCTCGAACAGATTTGATGCACAATGAGGGGTTGGACCAATTCAGAATCTAGGTCTCTTGGGTCGTGGAGCAACACGTTAGGGTGTCCTATTTCCAAGCTGTCAGGCTAAGGCACATGGTACATGTCCCATGATGGACGGATGAATAAATTAATGAATAAATTGCCCCCACTCCAAGCTATCCCATCTATCCTGTCCTCGGTGCCAGACTCCATCTACCCCTGAGCACCAGCCTGCCCTGGGCCTCCCTGCCCATCTGAGCTCAGGGAGAAGGAAGAGAAAATCAAAGTCACAAGATAGCAGAACTGGCCTGGCCCTTACTCTGTGGAGCCCAACTGACCCAGTTGGGGAGGCCACGGCCCTGAGAGGTGAAGGCACTGGCCAAAGGTGTTAGGACTCAGCTCTCCTGCCTCCATCGTAACACATGGCAGGAATTTTTGTTTAGTTTGTGCTCCAGAGGTCCCACTCCGAAGCCATTCCTTCCCAGGATGCACTGGGACTTCAAAGCATGGCAGGATGGCATCTGGGCTCTCCCCACTCCCCTTCGCTCCCAGCACTCCTGGGGCTAGAGGGTGGGAGTGCCTTTGATCAGCCCGGAGTGTTGACTGTCCTTCACCGGACCTGACAGCAGAGATGAGCCAGAGGCTGGCCCATGCCCTCTGGACGCCGGGAGAGCACACAACGTCACTAGAGAGAAAGTCCAGCCTCCAGCCTGGGGCCTCCCGCATCTGGGGCGCGCCACCCAAAGCCTGCACAGCTGGCCAGCAGGGAGGCCCCCAGCTGGGGGATGTTTGTGCTAATCCTTAGCAATGGAAGCAGCTTGATAGCTAGGCTGGTGTCTCCAGGGTGGGCTGCCACTCAGTGCTGGGGGCTTTGCTTCCCAGCGACTTTCCATTCCCACGTTCTTCCCCTTGACTCCCTGCCTTATGCACCCCCCACCCCCAGCTTCTCCCACTTGTCACCACTTCTTCAGGAAAGGTCATGGGCGTGGGAGAAAGGGCCTTGAACTGAGAGTCCGGAGACCTGGGCTCTGTCATTGTCTTGCTGTGTGATCTCTTGCCCTCTCTGGACCTCAGCTTGCTCAGCTGCAATGCAAGGGGACTGAGGCAGGTGGAACTGTCTTGACATTGCTACTTGGTGAGTCTCTGAATCAGGAAGCGTGATTTGTGACTGATGACGACACATTCATGTCTAAGGTTCGCTGGTTTCCTGCCCTGGTGGGTTTGGGTGGCTTGTCTCAGCACTCTTAGCCCCTGGCCATGCCCCCGAACCCAGTGGTAAAGGAACAGGGAAGTCAGGTCCCAGGGCAGCCTTTGATCAGGCTGGGAGAGGAGAAGAACAGAGGGAAGAACAGACTGTGTGTTCAAACCCCCAAATGCCCCATCTGTCCTTGGACCTGTAGCGCAGGGGACAAAGCCAAGAAGCCTGGCGATTGATAAATCCAGGAACAAGGTGTCCAGACCTCCTCTAAGAACAGGTTTTCTGGGTCCAGAGTTCATTGTTTGCTCCCAGAGCCTGATGATACTCAGGCAAAGTGCCCCTTCTTAGGAGAGAAGACCACGCCATGAGACCCCCCCCCCCCAAGCCAAAGAAGGATGGAGGCTTGTGCTTGGACTCCCAGGCCCGTATGTGTTACTCCTGGAGGCCCTCGTGCCCGGTGGAGCCAGGAACCACCACCGTCACCTACACAAAACATGAAGCAACAACATAGACCTTGCTTGTTAAGACTGTACAAAACCCGTACATTAAGCACCAGACTGAGACTCTCTGGCAAGGGGGTTCCCCGCCAGAGCTTTCCTCTCTTGGGGATCCCTCAGGACCACTGGGTTTTGGGCTGGGAGAAAAATGAAAGGGTAGAAAGCCTCCAGGCGGTGGGTGGTAGTTAAACAATCCTTGGCAGTGAGCTGTGGACCAGGGCCAGAGACCTTCAGGAGTGTGCCCGTGACCCAGGCTGGGAGGGCCTGGGTCTTCACTTGTCATCTTGCTAGGTGCCAGTGACAGAGTCTTTCTGCCTGTCTTGAGATCCAGGTTGTAAACTGTGAGAGCTGTGGGCATCTGGGGCTCCAAGGGTCCCCGCCTCACCTCTGCTCATGGCATCCCATTCCCTCACATCGAGCTCGCGATCAAATATCTTCATATACCATAGCCCTGCACAAAGGCGATCCCCATGTGGCCACAGCTTCTATCCTAGGCCACTGCGGGCCTGAAGCTGGCCTCCTCAGATGCCCATCTATGGAGTGGTTGGGATCTGCCCCCCTTGCCGCTCTCTCCAGGGCAGGGGGCTGGATGAGCTCGTGGCTTTGAAGTGCTTTGGACATCCTCAGGAATTCCCAAGGCTCGCCCGTGCCCTAACCGCCCCTCAGAAGCAATGCAAATGCAGGTGCTGCTGGAATAGGAAGGCCTGCTCTGGCTTCTAATAGGCTGCCAATGCCCCCTGAGACAGCAGACAGACCTATCTGCAGGCTCCAGCCCCAGGCTGTGAGCAGCTCAGAGCCGCAGGGGCCTCAGTGATCACAGACTTGCAGCCCCCACCCTCACCCCGTGTGTCGCAGCTTTTGCCGAGCAGGGCACTGGGCTCACACCTGCGGTGGGTCCAGGGACACAGGTGGAGCCTCCTGGGCATCCCTGGGCTGCCCATGCCTGTGTGTCAGGCAGCTCAGCCAACCCAGCTCTGCTGAGCATCCCTAGAGAGGTAAGCAGGGGCTAACGGAGTAGGCAAAGGGGCCAGAGCCTCAGGCTCCCTGGGTTCATTCCTTCTCTTTGGCAGGAGGGAGCACAGTGGGACAGAAGAACAGTGAAATACAGGACTGAGAGAGGCTGGGCTCTTGCACTGGGAAGAATACGGGATGTGGAGTCAGGACAGAGTGAGCCCCAGCTGATTGGCTGGGCAGGCTTGGGAAAGTGACTTTTCACCCTTCTTGTCAGAAACAGACTTTATTTGAATCTCTTTTATGTGCCAAGCACACAGGACTTCCTCTCATCTTAACAATGCCTCTCCGAGAGAGGCCTTATTATGCCCACTTTACAGATGTGGCAACTACGGCCCAGAGAGGTGAAGTGACTTGCCCAAGCTCAAGCATCAGGAAAGTGGCAGAGCTCGTACTGAAATCCAGGTCTATGAACGACAAGGCCTTACTGTATTCAATCTTGTAACAACCTATAATGGAAAAGAATCTGAAAAAGAATATATATGTATGTATAACCGAATCACTTTGCTGTACACCAGAAACTAACACCGCATTGTTAATCAACTATATTTCAATTTTAAAAATTGCTATAGAAAGAAAAAATATCCAGGTCTATCTAAATCCGGGGTCCACGTGCTCTCTCCTGTACCCAGCTGCCTCTGGTTGAGAAAATAGAGGAGGCAGAGGAGGAAGAGTCCATGGCTGCTTAACTAGTGAGTGGTGAGCTTGAGTGGCAAAGCCGGCACTTGTCTCACACAGGGTGGAGGCTGCCCTGGAGCCTCCTAAACCCAGACATCTAGGTGCTGCCCACAACCCCTGCAGGCTATGGCCCCATGGAGGGGGCAAGTTCCTAAACACCTGGCTCAGAGAAGGCCTGAAGGCCTCCTCTCTGCAGCTCAGCAGACTGGGAGCACCCGTGCTTCTCCTCGGCGTCGTGTAGACTCCTTTCTACCAGCGACAGCTTAGGTGGTCACCTCACCTCTCTGAGCCTCAGCTTTGTCCTTGACGAAGTGAGGCTTAATGTTACCCTAGCCTGTTGGGATGTCATGCAGGTTAACTGAAATAACTCATGGCAGGGAAGAAGTGGTCTGAGAATGCCTCACCCCTGTACACCAAGGTAGAGTTCACAAAATCACAGCCTCGTTCATTTCTAGGGCCTCCTTTGTTCTGTCCCACAGGCCCGATGCTGGGGACAGTGTACTGGTGGTGGTGGTGGGGATGATTGGGGTGGTCCATATGAAATGCAACACGTATCCTACTGAAACATGGCTGCACCCTTCGTTCCCCCAACTTTGCATTAGGAATTAGACAAATACATGAAGGATGTTTATTGCTTTCATGTTTGTATTAGTCAAAAGCGGAAAACAACCTAGGAGAAGTCCAGTGCTACGGGACTGGTTAAGTAATTTATGATCATGACACGTACAGCACACACAATAGAATCAGAGTGCACTTCCAGTTAAGGTAGTCACAGAACCTTTTGCACCAAACCCAGAGTGATGGATCATCAGTATACTGTAAAAAGAGAAAACCCCAAAGACAGCCCGGCTCAAAAACAGATACGCAGCACGCACAGAAGCGCACAGTGGCGAGCGCTGCGGCAGCCCACCAGCCCCCAGGTTGGAGCACAGGTCGTGGGGTGCCCGGAAGTCAGCTCTTGGGGAGCTACAAGGGCTCCACCATAGGGAGCTAGAACCAGGTTCACTATGGAAGCCAGTGGGAGGAGGGAGAGGGCCCTCCCAGTAAGAGCTGGAAATGGCCACTGCTGCTGGGAATTTTGCCTACAGGGCAGCGTGGACTGGAAGGCCATGCGGAGCTGGAGGGGTCATACCCTGACTCATGACCAGGAAGTGAAGCGAGCCACAAGGGCTCCAGGTTGGAGCTGGAGACCCCTAACATCCTCAAGGGCAGAGCCCTGACCCGCCATTATAAGACCGGATTTTGGCCTGGGGGGTCTGGGAGACCAGAGTAGGCAACCATGAAAGCACCAGATGGGGACGGAGGGGTAGAACTGAGGGGGAGAGACAGACAATAAAACATAAACACAAACAAAACAGCACCGACTCTCCCTCTCCAAATGAGGCTGCAACCCCAAATTCCAAAACATATAAAGAAATATAACGCTCGGAGAGAGCCAACAAAATCTACAATCAGTACATAAATTTATTCCAGATGAAGTTTTGGAGAGCAGGCTGACAGATTTTGAAAATAAGCATGTCTAGGGCGTTCGCAGAGATAAATGAAGGCATGATAGTCCTTAAAAGGACAAGATATGATTGCACAAAGGCAGGAAGAGAGATAGGAAAAGAAAATCAATTAGAAATCTTTGAAATAAACAATATGGTCATTGAAATAAAAAAGAAAACCTCCATAAATGGGGTAGCTGTAGCTGGGACCCAGTCATGGAAAGAATTAGTGAATTGGAGGCTAATACCGAGGGAGTCACACCAGCATAGACACAAACTTTGAACGGGCAGTTAAAAGGCATGAAGGCAGATACTGAGAGGCTCTAGCCTAAGTCTCACAGAAGGTCCACACAGATGATGGGGAACAAATGAAGAAAAGGCAACACCTGAGAGATAATAGCGGAGAATTTTTCAGAATTGAAAGGAGGTATGAGTTCTCAGGGAGAAAGCTCATTCGCTCCAAGAACTGAGCAGGAGAAATAAAAATAAGTCGATACATGGACAATTTGTGGAAAATTAGCAGACCACTAAAGGTAAAAAGAAGACCTTACAGTCAACAGAAAAGCAGAGGCGCACTCTGTCCAAGGGAACCAGCCCACCTACGGTGCTGCACAGCTGTCAGCAGGAGGCAGAGCCCTGCATGGTGGGTGGCCGCTGTGACTCCATGATGGGATAGACTGTTGTTGAGGCCTCTCTGGTAGGCCACCTCTAAGGATGACCAGAGACACAGTTTTGATGGCTTTGAACTGCAGCTCCTCAGCATGGCATTCCTGCTGACCTGCCTCGCCTTTTCCAGTCCTTCTGAGTAAACAGCCATTTTCCTTCCTTTGTTGCTGCCACCGAGGAATGGGGGTGCGGGGACGCTGGGAGGAAAGTTCTTTATGAAGCTCTGGCCTCAAAGAGAGCCGCCCAGTGCACCGAGCATTGCTTTGGAGCAGGTGATCAGGATACAGCAACCCTTTATAAGACCACCACCATCCCCCCCAGACCTTATATATGAGGGCAAAGGAGGGCTGGCCATGTGATGAAGAGCGCTTGGGAGTCACATGCACCCAGCTTTGAATCCCTGCATTGCGGCTTCCAGATGGCATGCCTTTGGGCCAATTATTTTCTCATTTGTGAAACAGGTATAATACCATCCCAATGGGATGGTTGTGCAGAATAAAGTGGACCCTAAAAATGAATGGAAATGTGCTGTGTAACCTGTAATGTGGTAGATTATTATGACAACCTCTCCCGGTTCCTAGCTTGCCTGGAATCCACCTTCTTCCCCTGAGTGATTTCAGTTAATCCTCACAACAGCCTTATGGGATGGGTGACAGTTTCCCCCATTTACAGAGGAGGAAACTAAGGGTCTGAGGGGTAGAAGATCTGCCTCTCCGAGTACTAAGTGGAGGAACCAGGACTTGAACCTGACTCTACCTAACGCCCAGCCTGTTTTTCCATGCAGGGCCTGGCCTGGCCCTGAATTTGGAGGTGGGTGATGGGAGAGAGGTCCCGCTGTGTTGGAGTCCCTATTCCTCAGGGAGACTGAAGAGGCAGGGCCGGCTCCCAGGCGGAGGCTGGGGACGGCTGCGAGCAGAGGAGCTCAAGAGGCTGGGTTGGGTGAGGGCAGACAGCAAAGAGGGGGAGCTTCTGATTGTACCACAGCCAGGGACTGCAGCAAGCAAGCAGCCTGTCTTGCCGATCCCAGCTCCGCTCTACGACGCCCCTGTCATCTAGGGCAAGCTATTTACCTCTCTGCACCTCAGTTTCCTCGTCTTTCTGTTAGGCGTCACAGCAGACCCTGCCTCCTGAAGCTGTGGTGTATGTAAAGCAGACAGCCCAGTGCTCACATAGGGGGGCCTCTCTGCACCCCTTCCCATCACCTTCCCAGTCCTTAGCTCTGGGCTCTGCCCCAGCCAAGTCTCCCTTGCTCCTTGTTCCTCCATGCCTTTTCTCGCCTCACATTCTCAAGGAGGCAGAAATCCAGATTGCCTGGTTGTTTGGAAAGATGGCGGTTTCTATGTCTGGGCCAGCCTTTGGTAAGTGAGAATGGAGTGTTCATTCATTCTGTTATTTGCTCATTGATTCCAGTATTGATTGATCACCTACCATGTGCCAGGCACTGTTTTAGGCACTGGTGATGGAACAGTGGGCCAAACAGACAAGGACTCTGCGCTCACGGAGCTCATGTTTCAGTAGAGGAGAAGTCCACCTTCCCTGTGGAGGCCCCCAGTGCAGTCCTACACCCAGGTCAGCTGCCACGTTAGACATGGATTTTCAACTCCCTCTGAGCTGTCCAGCCCTGGGACCACAGCAGAGAGCCCAAGAGATAGTGGAACCTGTCTTCTGCCTCCAGACAACCTCAACCCAGACAGCTAAAACCTGCTGCTGTGTATAAAGCCAGTGACCTAGGATCCAAGCCTGACTCTGCTGCTCATTAACTTTTTGACTTTGGGCAAGTTCTGTAACTGCTCTAAGCCTCCGTTTTCTCATCTATCAAATGGGCATAAAAATAGCACCTACCTCATAGGGTCATTACGAGGATGAAATAACACACATAGCAGGCATGAAACAGTGCCTGGCACACGGCAGGTGCTCAGTGCAAGTTCAGTAGTATCATTATTATTATTGTTATTATTGCTGTTGTTGTTATTTTTAAAAGTTTATTTTTTTACTGAAGTATAGTTGATTTACAATGTTTCAGGGAACAACAAAGTAATTCATTTATATATATATATATATATATTTTTTTTTTTTTCTTTTTCAGATTCTTTTCCCATATAGGTTATCACAGAATATTGAGTATAGCTCCCTGTGCCTGTGCTATACAGTAGGTCCTTGTTTATCTCTTTTATATATAGTAGTGTGTATCTACTCTTGTTATTATTATCATTACCTGACCTAGGGTGTCAAAGGCCTTTGGTTTTGTGTCCAGGTGCAGTTTTGGAAGATATGTCTATTCCTGACCCTGTGACCAGGCCAAAATCCATGTGGCAACCTCCCGGGAAGCCCTTCCAGTGTGGTCCTGGGGGAAACCAGTCTGAGGTCAAGACCCCCTTCCAGGCATCCCCACAGCATGGTGTAGAGAGCCTGGCTCACATACTCGTCTCCTTCAGATTTACGTCAAATGCCTTCTTTGCAAGGAGCCCTTCCCTGACCACTCCATCTAAAATCCTAAACCCCCAGCACTCCCAATCCCCCTTCACTGCTTTCTCTTTCTCCAGAACACTTATCACCATCTTTCATGCCTCATACTTTACTTAATTCAAAAAAAATTGTGGACTGCCTCTCCCCGCTAGAATGTAAGCAGGAAGAGACTGTCAACTCTGCGGGGCCAAGTAGGCCCAAGGCAACTGGCCAAGAGATAAGCCAGATAGTTCAGCCTGCCAGTTAATAACTACAGGACAGTCTCTGCCTTAATCTGAACCGCAGTTTTCCCATTAGAAGCACAAGGTGGGTGGAACTAGTTGGTCTCAAACGACCTGCTCAGCTCTGACTTACAACATTCTGTGCTTTGTGCCAGTTTTCATGGCACACAGAGCAGGGGCCTGGACTTCACTCAAACCTGCCTTCTGTAGGAGGCTGCACCACAAGCAGTGTCAGGGCTGCAAGCAGAATTCCTCTGCCCCTCAACCTGGCCTCCCCCTCTCAGACCTTTGTCAGGAAGGCCCTGGGCTTGGGAGCAGGGTGGCCTGGTCTCCCTCCACGTGGTGAGAGTATTCAGCCTCAGCTCCCTGTCCTGGCTCACGGGGCCTCAGTCTGTGCCTCCATCCCCTCTGATAGTTTTGCCACCAGCCATGGCCGGCTGCACGCTCCCCTTCAGGGTGACACGGCTGGATATGGTACTGGCACGTGTTCTCATGAGCTGCCCTCTCTGATCAAAGGCTGTGGTTTGCAGATGGGGTGAACCAACCCCCTAGGACAGTTGGCTGGTCCGTGGACCACTGGCTTCTGGGTGTAAATCCTGCCTGGAATTCCATCCTCCCTCCTTATTCTGAGTATGAGGTATCTGCTAGAGTCCAGCACAGGTAAGGCCAGGACCTGGCACCTGGCACACAGCCCCTCTCTCTGCCTAGAAAGAGACCCCATCTGGAGGAGGCAGCTCTCCATTTTAGCATGGGGCCCCTCCATTCATGCACTTAATTAGGTGACTACTATGTGCTTTAGGGGCTGGGGAGACAACTGTAAGCAAGTACAGATACAGTCTCTACTCTTTGCCTCCACTTACATTCTTGAGGCAGAGGTGGCATTAATACAGGGGCCCGAGGCACATCACAGAGACCGGGGCAGGAAACGCACTGTTTGCATTTTCATGGTGATGGAAGCTACGAGCATGGATGAGATGGCTGAAGAGAGAGAGGGTGTGTATAGGGTGAGAAGCAAAGGGGCTTGGGATGGAACCTGAGGAAGTCCAACATCTCAGAAGTGGTCAGAGGAAGAGATGCTGGGGAGGATGCAGTCCGGCGGAGGGAGCTCCTGGGGCATCAAGTAGAGACAAGAGAGTGGATTTCCAAGAGGAAGGAATGATCAACCATCAGATGAGACCCATGAAGGAGAGGGAGGCCAGGGTAAAGGCCAGAGCGTTGTTGAGTAGGGAGTATAGAAGGTGACCTGTCACGGGCTCCAGAGCACAGAGGAGAGAGTGACGGCAAGGAGAGTGACGGTTGTTTTTTGTTTGTTTGTTTGTTTTTTTGGCTGTGTTGGGTCTTTGTTGCTCTGCGCGGGTTTTTTCTGGTTGCGGCGAGTGGGGGCTACTCTTCGTTGTGGTGCACAGGCTTCTCATTGCAGTGGCTCCTCTTGTTGTGGAGCACAGGCTCTAGGCACGTGGGCTTCAGTAGTTGTGGCACACGGGCTCCGTAGTTGTGGCACGCAGGCTCTAGAGCACAGGCTCAGTAGTTGTGGCGAACGGGCTTAGTTGCTCCGTGTCATGTGGGATGTTCCCGGACCAGGGCTCGAACCCACGTCCCCTGCATTGGCAGGTGGATTCTTAACCCCTGCGCCACCAGGGAAGCCCAGGAGAGTGACTTTTATTGATCACCTACTACATGTCAGGTCCTCTGCTTGGTCCCCTATATGCCTCATGCTTTCATTAATTCAGTCAACAATTTTCCTAGATGCAGGGGCTTCATGATAAGCAAAGACAGGTAAGGCCCCTGCCTTCATGGATCTCATGAAGGGGTAATAGGAGTCAGACATGGATCAAAGAATCAGACAGATAAACGTGAAACCACAGCTGGGACAAGGGTGATGCAGGAGAGGCATAAGGTACTAGGTGAGAACCTATAATCCTGGGCTCTGACTTGCAGGGAGGTCAGGGCAGACTTCCCTGAAGAGCAGGCGGGTAAGCTGAGATCTGAAGGACAATGAGGTGAACAGAGGAGCGGAGAGTACTTGACGTAGAGGGAACAACATATGCAAAAAAGAGCTCTGAAGGCGGCCAGCAGGGCAGAGTGGAGAAGGGGAAGGTGGAGTGGGTCAAGGCGAGGATGGACAGTGGGCACAGGAGGCTAGCTAAGGCTCCATGCCATTGTGCGGGGTTTGTCTTTACCCTAAAAGCACGGGAAGGCCACAGAAGGGGTTTAAGCGGGGGAATGACGTGACCAAAGTCATGATTTGGAAATGCACTCTGGCTGCTGGGAGAAGAGAGGGCAAGAGATGAGCTGGGTCGAGCATTTAGGAAACTATTTGGCCAACTCGAGTAAAAGATGGTGGTAGCTTTCTTACAGTGGAGACAAAGGAGACTGAAACAAGTGGGTGGATTAAAAAATATGTTTAGGTATTGTTTACAACAGCAAAAGATTACATATAACTGGTGCTTAAATAAACGACGGCAGATCCAGAGAATAGCATGGATAAACAGAGTAAACAAGGTTTCCAAGCATTGAAGGGAAAGATTGACAAGATACGCTGTTAAGTGAAAAATGCCAGGTACAGAACAAGGTATATTTGTGGAAGAAAGGGAGAAAATACACATTATATTCACTTTTCCATAAAGATGCACGGGAAGGCTACCCTCCGATAATAAAAGTGGCTCATCTCTGTGTGTCTGGGCGGGTGGGGGGCTTCAGGTTGATGGAAGTGGAGTGAGACTCCTCACACCATCCCTTCTTCTGTTTATTTTGATTTTTGAATGTACTACCTATTTAGAAATAATTTTCCAAGCCAAAGTGACTTAGGAAGTAAGATGATCACGGTTGGCTATGGGGTTGGTAATGTGGGAGAGGTTAACAGTGGCTCCCAGGCTAAGGTCTGTGCCCAAGATGTAAGGGGTGCCCTTTGCTATGTATGAGAAGGGACGGGAGACAGCAGGTTTGGGGAGGAAGATGGTGTGATCAGTTTGGAACCGGCTGAGTGTGAAGTACCTTCAAGGAGTGAGAGAAAAGAGGGAGAGGCAGGGCAGTAGCTGGAGAAAGAAGTAAGGTCAGGGTGAGTGGTTTATTTCAGTGAAGGAGGCCTGAGCCCTTTCAAAGCAACTGGGAAAGATCCAGTTGAAAGGGAGAGCCTGGCTGTCCTGAAGAAGGATCACCGGTGGGGTCAGATTTTCCAGAAGAGGCAGAATGACAGGAGACCCAAAGTACAAACAGAAGTTTGGTCTACATAAAAGAAAGTTACTCTATTTTAATAAGAGGTGAGTAGCCAGGGAGGGAAGACTCAGGAGCCCATCTGGCTTCAGCCTTTGGCCCAAAGGGGAGCCATATCACCCCCTCCCAGTGGGCCGCTGGGTTCTGATATCAGCTGAGTGCCTTCCAAGCCCCAGACCTGCACTTGCTACTTTCCAGACGTTTCGCCTTCACAGCGGTCCTGGCTGCCATGTTATTACTATGAATCCCATTTTAGAGTTGAGCAAAGTGAGGCTCAGGAAAGCTCATGGTCACACAGCTAGTAAGTGGCAGAACCAAAATCAAGCCGCATCTCCTGACTCCCAGGCAAATGGAGCCATGGAGAGGGGCTGGCAGAGAGCCATTCGAGAGATGGGATTAGTGAAGCAACCAGGCCCAGAGGCTCAGAAGACACCTGTGTATTCTGAAGATCCCTCTAGAGCAGTGGTTCTCATCCAGGGGGCCATTTGACCCCCCCAGGGGCCATTTGACAACATCTGGAGACATTCTGGTTGTCACAACTTGGGGTGGAAGGCTGCTGCTGACAGCGAGTAGAGGTCCCGGAAGCTGCTAAATGTCCTTCGGGGCGCAAAGGAGTATGGGGCCCAGCGTGCCATAGTGCTGAGGTACCGACTCTCTGCTTCTGGAGCTCTGGGAACAAGCAACTTGTCAGCATCTCCCCCACCTGCCCTCCACAAATTCAAGTACCTTCATCGGTTCTACTGACTTTTGACTTCTGTAATTTGTGCACATTGTAAACCATTCCAACAATGCCCAAGTGTTTAAAGTATTAAGTAAAAGCCATGCCTCCTCCCTTTATCCTAACTCCCCAGAGATAAATTGTTGTTACTGTAACTTTTAGCACACAGCTTGAACTGCACAAGCAGAAAACAACTTCATTTTCTCCCTCAACTCTCTCTGTGACCCATTTCTCCTCTGCTTCTTAGGTGAAATCTCCTAAAGATCCATACATTTTTCAGTCATTTTCAGAGAATTAAAAAAAAAAAAAACCAAAAACTCCTCCAATTACTCTCAGGAATTAACATATCCAGTTCAGTGTGACAGATGAAACCCCAAACTTCACTAAAAGTTGAAGCTTCTCACCTCTCCTCCTCTGGGCCTGTCAGGCCCGGAAGCAAGGCCGCCACAGGTGACGGGGGGGGGGGGGGGCGGTGTGCTCTCTTGTCCCTCCTAAATGGTTGCAGAGTAAGCCCCTGTAAGGGAGCATCATGATTTCCTTAACCAGTTTCCTACTGATGGGCATTGAGGTTGTTTACAGCTGTTTTACTCTTAAAAAGCAATGCTGTGACAACCTTGCACATATGTCTATCTGTACACACTTGTTATGTCTTTAGGATAAATTTCTGGAAGTCAACGTGCCAAGATATGCATATTTAAAAGAGTGGAATATATTTCCAGGTTGTTCTCCACAGCAATTATATCAACCTATCAGTTTATACTCCCACCAGCAGCAGAGTATGAGAGGGGCCATTAAGGGTCTGGGTCTGTATTTCTCTCTCTCTCCTTCTCTCTCTTTCTCTCCCTCTCTCTCTCCTATAACACAGTGCCTGGCACATATGAATCAGGCTAGGCTGACATTACTGAATGAATGGGTGTTGGGAGAGTTAGCTGGGCATCTTGAAGCCCGTGAGGAAGGTGCAAATCTTTGTCTCAAGCTTCTTCCTCCTTCTTCAGCCCCTTCACAATCACTTCCTACTCCTTACCCACCCCCACCCCTCACAGTTCAGTAGATCCTAGGTCCTGAATTGCTCTTGAATCTGTCATCTCCTCTCTGTCCGTGACCAATGCTAGAATTCAGGCCTCACCATCTCTTGCCTGGAAGAGTTCCTGGCTGGTCTCCCTAGCTCCAGTTTTGCCATCTCTGGTCCATTCTTTCTTCTTAATTTTAGATTTTTAAAAAATATTTATGTATTTACTGGGCTGCATCGGGTCTTAGTTGCGGCACGCAGGCTCTTTGTTGTGGCACACGGGCTTCTTTCTATTTGTGGCACGTGGGCTTCTGAGTGTGAGGGCTCAGTAGTTGCACGGGCTTAGTTGCCCCGTGGCATGTGGGATCTTAGTTCCCCGACCAGGGATTGAACCCAAGTCCCCTGCATTGGAAGGCGGATTCTTAACCACTGGACCACCAGAGAAGTCCCTCTGATCCATTCTTGACACCTCCAGAGTGAAAGTCCTAAAATGCCATCTGGTCAGTTCCTCCCCTCTCCTCCGGAGGCTGGCTGCCTATGGCCCACTCCATGGGGCAGGCTGTGGTCTCTTTTCTCCCCACTCCTGTCTCATCGACTGGGGGGCTTCGCCTTTCCCCCCACACTCCAGTCATATGATGCTGCCCACCTGCCTCAAGCCCAGCAGGGTTTGGCTCTTTGCCCATTTGGTTGTCTCTGCCTGGTCCCTTCTCCTCTTCTTTTCCTGTCATCAGGGAGGAAGTGGCCATTCGTTGGTTTGTGGCTCCGCAGCATCCATTCCTCTCCCTTCCTTAGACCCCTGTTTGCTTTAAGTGAATTGTCTCTGCCTCATTTGGGGTAAGGTTGGTGAAACAGCAAATCCAGGCGTCTGCCGCCTGCCATGGAAGCCAAAGGCACATAGTCTTCCTATCCCC
Organism: Monodon monoceros; assembly: GCF_005190385.1. Classification (NCBI taxonomy): domain Eukaryota; kingdom Metazoa; phylum Chordata; class Mammalia; order Artiodactyla; family Monodontidae; genus Monodon; species Monodon monoceros. The sequence goes on along the minus strand of NW_021703779.1, from coordinate 57,687,751 downwards.
AGCCCAGGCTAGCCACAGGCAGGCATAGGACTAAGCTTCGTCACTGGACCCTCTCTTTGGACTTTGAATCTGGAGCCAGCAGTATGAGAATAGAGGAAACAGCCCTCATCCATTTCAGCAGCAGCATCCGGATCAAACCATTTCTGCTTCCCACACCTTCCCAACCCCTCCCCCAGTGCTGCCTTTGCTTACATCTATTTTCAAATCTGGTTCTCCAGCCTTTCCCTTGATGTTGTAAGCTCCCTGTAGATTACCCCCCAATCCCACAAATTCCCTTTTCTCTTCAGTTAGTCAGAGATGATTTCTGTTGTTCACAACCAAAATTTCTGATGGAAGCCCAGATCAAATGTCCCTTCCTTCGTGAAGCATTCCCTGTTCCAGCACAAGCATACTTTTCTGTATGTTCCCATAGCATCCTGTGCAAAGTGCAGCTCATACCAGGGTATTTTTTCCATCCCTTCCACTAGTGTAGGAACTCATTTTGGTTGCATTCTTGTGAGCTCAGGACTCTAGCTCAGTGCCTGGTTTGGAGTCAAACATTTAAGGACTAAACTAATGGACTGGTAGCTCTGCCTTCCCCCCATCTGGTGGCCTCAGTGGCTTTGACAGACTCTTGTCCTGCCGCAAAAATGATGACTCCCTTGTGAGGCTGGCTGGTAATAACATGGGCTGATTTCTGTTCGGGACGCTCATTCTGTCTGTGCCATGGAGGATGGGGAGGGAGGAGGAAGGGAAACAGGGCAGAGGCGGGGAGGTTGTTGTTGGAGCAGCTTAGGTAGGACATGATGGCGAGCGGAGTTAGATGGTTGCAGTAGGAAGGGAGAGAGGAAGAGGCTGACTGGCGAGATCGTGAACTAGCATTAGAAGTGAATATGAAACTCAATTGTTGTTGGTAATTCTCACAGCAGAAGCTGGGCATTTGTGATGGCTTCCCTCAGAAGGAGGTGGCAGGGGAGCACGTGTGTGTGCGTGTGTGTGTATGCATGGGGGATTGTTAGGGGAGGGTGTTGCACCGGCTCCAGCATCCCCCTCCCACTCGCAACCATGCAGGCTGCCTGGCCTGTTTTCTAAAGAGCTTCCCCAAGCAGCAGGGAAGAGAGGAGAAGGGGGGCCAGCCAGGCACTCTGTTCAGCAGAGGTGAGCTGAGAAGTCCTCCAGTGCCCCTCCCTCCAGCCACTACAGGCTGCCAGGTACCTTGTTTGTGATGAAAGCTTTTAAAAACCCATGGGCATGGATAGTCATGCATTCATTTTTGTTCATTTGACTAACACTCACTGAGCCCAGAGCACGCAATGGAGGGCAAAGCCCGCCATGGACCCTGCTCTCAAGAAGCTCCAGAGCTGGCGGGGGAGAAGATGCGTAATCAGGCAATTAGGAACCAGTGTGAGCGGGAGGTAAGCACTGGTTGCTATGGGAACGCGAGGAGAGGCCACAGCTGCTGCTCCTCTCCGAAGAGCGGTGGCAGGCAAAAAAGGAGGCATGAAGCAGGCAGATCTGCTTGCCAGGCCCGAGTCTGCATGGCCCAGCACCTAGTCCAGGACAAAATCGGGCATGACAAAATCGGGCATGACAAAATCTGTTACTTCTCTGCGCCTCCATCACTTCACCTAAGAAATGAGAAGGGGGAGCGTGATACCAAGGCCACATAAGACCCTGTATATCTGTGCCTGCCCCCCAGTAGGTCTACAACACAAGGTAGCTGCTGGGAAATTTTTTCCAAGAAATATTTGTGGGTTGAAAGTTTCTGGGCTACTAGACACCAGAAGTAGAGCTGTGAACAAGATAAACAAAGCCTCTGCCCTCACAGAGCTCATAGGAATTTGAGAGGAGAGACAGCTATAAAAAAAAAAAAAAAAAGGTGGCACAAATAATTACTATTGTGATGGGTAATGTGATGCTACAAGGGTGGTTCAGAGTAGGAACTGGCCCATGATAGGGGGCCAGGAGGAAAGGCTTCCTGGAAGAGGTGGCATTTCAGCTCAAGTCAGAAGGAAGAGTTAGTCAGCAAAGAGGTAGGAAACTGCATTCCAAGTGTGGTGAATAACAAGTGTGCAGGTGCTGAAGCAACAGGGAGTCTGGTATGTTCTAGGCCAGGAAAGGGGGTTAGTGGAAAGTGGAGTGGGGAGACACAACAGAGGCAGGAGGAGGGGAGGCTGGAAAGATAGACAAGACACCAAGGAAGCCAAGCCTGTAGGCCATGGTGAGGAGCTCACATTGAATCCTAGGATGACCCCCAAGTCTCAATGTCACTCTGACTCCGACAGCTGATCAACTCACCTGTCAGTGCCTGAGGCAGGGCTGAGTTCACGGGGCTTTACTCAGAGCCGACCTGTAGAAGATTCCAGAATATGAGAGCTGTCAGAGCCCTTGGAGAGCATTTAGGTCCAAACTCTCATCGTGCAGACGGGAACACTGAGGCTCAGAGAGGAAGAAGACTTGTTCAGGGTCGCATGGCAAGCAGGGTTATCAGGCCTGGAACTAGAGCCCAGTTTAAGAGGCCAGCCGGTGCCTCGTGCCTCTGTGGAAACTCGAAGGTGGCCTTTCTCACTTGTTTTTCGGAGGTGCCATTTTCTCTCCCTCTCAGGGCAACCAGCAATGTTTACAGCCTTGTTTCTGCACTTCCCCTAGTGTTCTTTTCAAAGAGGCACGTTTTCCATAAACTTGGCCCCCATTTGCTTATCCTCCACCCTTCTACTGTGAAGGGAGCAGCCAGGGGCAGGGCTAGGATCGCAGGCAGGGCCCAAAGAAGCTCTTCCCATGCCAGCCATTGGTACGTCTTCCAGGCTCACCCTGTCTCCTGCCCTTGCCACTCCCCCAGTCATGTTCTGTGGGCAAAGCTCTCCCCGCTGACATGGCCCCAGCACTTCCCCACCACACACACACTGGCAGAGTTGCCATAGGCTTCAGCCATCATCTAATACAATCTCTCCATTGCTGAAGTGGGAACAGTGAGGTCAGAGGAGGGGAAGTTCCGAGTTCTTGCCTGAACTGACTGTGTTCTGGCCTGTTGACTCTGCCCAGCCCTCTCTCCAGCCCTCCCCCACCCTGGCCAACTCCCACCATCACCAGCTGCTCCCTTCTCTCCTTGTGGATAGAAGCACAGAGGCACTCAGGGTTGAGGGGAAACCCTATGGAAAGACAGTGGCCCAGTGCTGCCTGAGTTGAGGCTGTAGGTGAGGGGTGAGGGGAACCTGTTCTCTGCCTCTGTAGCTTAGCCAGCATCCCAGCCCAGTGAGCCCTCTCCACTCACTCCCTGCAGCTCAGGGCCAGGAGCCCAGCCATGGATCCAGTAAGCGGCTCTAGGCCTCCACCATGGAACTCCTTACCTGGGCCTCCCTTTTAGTTAGGAACCGAGGCCCCCTCATTCCTCTCACCTTAGGCCTGGAAGCAGCTGGCTTTGGAGTCGACAGTCCCAGTTCTAAATTCTGGCTTGGTCACCTCTAGCCTTAGACAAAGCCCTTACAATCGCTGAGCCTCAGCTTCTCCATCTAAACATAAGAATTGCTACCTCACCAGCTTGCTCTGAAGACACACTGAGAGAGTAGAAGTAAAGTATCTGGCTTATGATAGGTATTTGACAAATGTTAGTCCCCTCCCCACACTCTGGGCTTGCCCCTCCAGCCCCACTCCCAGTAAGCTCTGCCTGATTCCTGCCAGAGATCCTTGGGGGTAAGGCTGGGACCAGATCTTGGCAAGAGCTTCCTGGCTCTGGGGAGAAGAGAAGGGAGCTGTGTCCCACGGCAGACAGCCCTAATCCCTGAAACTCAGCAGGCGGCACGCGAAGGGAAGCTGAGCCAGGGGAAAAGATGAAGGGCGGGGGCAACTGGAGGGAAAGAGGAGGAGGCAGGTGGCTTTGGAGCCTGTGGAAAGTCAGGACAGCCGGGAGAGGGCCAGGCAGCATGGGGTCCCAGCCTCCGGTCCAGGCGGTGCCAGGTGGTTGGGAGAGACAAAGGAGGAGGCCGCTGGGCTACAGGCTGCTTCGACATCTCTCGATGGCAACTCCTCTTTGCTCATCCCGGGTCACAGGACCTTGGGACCCCCCAGGCTCTAGCAGGCAACTCAGTCCAGCCACATCCAGCTCCCGATGGCTGGCCCTCCCCACATCCCTGCTCTGTCCCCACTTCCTTGAGCTAGGTCTAGAGTTCACTGCCCTCATTCTCTACCTCCACAAACCAAACCCCTGATCCCATCTCCCACTGGGTTCCCTTTTGATCCCTTATTCCCCGCAACCCAGAGGCCCCCAAAACATCTCTGACTTAGATCTTACCAGTTATTCCTCACAAGAAATTCCCCTCTGTCTCCAAAGTGATCAGCATTAGTTGCCACAAAGAGGCCTTTACTTTTGGGTTCCAGGCTCTGGATGAAATGTACCCACTAGCTCACCTGCCCCCCTTGCAACCAGGAGCACCCCTCAGAGAGATGCCGAGCAGGGGTCAGGGAAGTCTGGGGCCAGGAATGAGCTTCAGTCTCTGACTAGGGTGAGGACTGAGTCTGTGGCCAGGATCAGAACTGAATCTGTATCTGGGCTCGAGGCTGAGTTTGTGACCAGGTTTAGGGATTTATGTTTCTTTTGGTTGTAAGCAACAGAACTCAACTCTGGCTAACTTGGGCAAAAAGTAAGACTGTCAAAGATATTGGGCTGGTTTTCAGAGTTGATTGATGTGAACACGACTCCACTCCAATCTCCCCAGTCTCTGCGTGTCTCTTTTGAGTTTCACATCCACAGGAGAAAAGTCCAACTGGCCCAGCATGGGTCAGGAATCTCTGCTCCAGGATCAGTCAAGTGAGCCATGCTGTAGGCCACACCTTGCTGGTAGAAACAGGAAGAGTTCTAGTCTTCGGGGAAAACAATCCGGTACCATCCACGAAAATTAAAAAACATATATCATTTGACCTAGCCATTCTACTTCTGGGACACCATTCCATGGAAATGAAAGCCCTGGCACCTAAGGGCCTATACGTACAGAGACGTGCGTTGAAGCATTGATCGTAGCATTTAAAAAACTTGAAAATCGTAATTATTTATCAGTAGGTTGATGGCCGAATAGATTATGGTATATCCACATCATGAAACACTAGGCAGCCATTGAAGGTTAGTAATTAGAGTCATACCAATCAATTTCAGGGAGTGTTATTGGGTGAGAACAGCAAGAAGTGATAGAATGAAATTAGAACACTACCTAACACCATACACAAAAATAAACTCCGAATGGATTAAAGACCTAAATGTAAAAGCAGACACTATAAAACTCTTAGAGGAAAACATAGGAAAAACACTCTTTGACATAAACCACAGCAAGATCTTTTTTGACCCACCTCCTAGAGTAACGGGAATAAAAACAAAAAATAAATAAATGGGACTTAATTAAACTTAAAACCTTTTGCACAGCAAAGGAAACCATAAACAAGACAAAAAGACAACCCTCAGAACTGGAGAAAATATTTGCCAATGAAACAACAAAGGATTAATCTCCAAAATATACAAATAGCTCATGGAGCTCAATATCAAAGAAAACCAAACAATCCAGTTAAAAAATGGGCAGAAGACCTAAATAGACATTTCACCAAAGAAGACATACAGATGGCCAAGAGGCACATGGAAAGATGCTCAACATCACTAATCGTTAGAGAAATGCAAATCAAAACTACAATAAGGTATCACCTCACACCAGTCAGAATGGCCATTATCAAAAAATCTAGAAACAATAAATGCTGGAAAGGGTGTGATGAAAAGGGAACCCTCCTGCACCATCGGTGGGAATGTAAATTGATACAGCCACTATGGAGAGCAGTATGGAGGTTCCTTAAAAAACTAAAGACAGAACTAACATATGACCCAGCAATCCCACTACTGGGCACATACCCTGAGAAAACCATAATTCAAAAAGAGACATGTACCACAATGTTCACTGCAAGTACTATTTACAATAGCTAGGACGTGGAGCCAACGTAAATGTCCATCGACAGATGAATGAATAAAGAAGATGTGGCATACATATACAATGGAATATTACTCAGCCATAAAAAGAAACGAAATTGAGTTATTTGTAGTGAGGTGGATGGACCTAGAGTCTGTCCTACAGAGTGAAGTAAGTCAGAAAGAGAAAAACAAAAACCGTATGCTAACGCATATATATGGAAACCAAAAAAACCCCAAAGAAACCCCCCAAAAAACTGATGAACCTAGCTGCAGGGCAGGAATAAAGAGGTAGACATAGAGAATGGACTTGAGGACACGGGGTGGGAGGGCGAAGCTGGGGTGAAGTGAGAGTAGCATGGACATATATACACTACTGAATGTAAAATAGTTGGCTGGTGGGAAGCAGCCGCATAGCACAGGGAGATCGGCTCGGTGCTTTGTGACCGCCTAGAGGGGTGGGATAGGGAGGATGGGAGGGAGGCTCAAGAGGGAGGGGAGGGTCTCGGCGGCAGAAGCGAGATGACGAAGGGAACGTCCTCGTTTGGAAAGCGTCGGAATAAGACGCACACGTTGTGCCGCCGCTGTGGCTCTAAGGCCTACCACCTTCAGAAGTCAACCTGTGGTAAATGTAGCTACCCTGCCAAGCGGAAGAGGAAGTATAACTGGAGTGCTAAAGCTAAAAGACGAAATACCACCGGGACTGGTCGAATGAGGCACCTAAAAATTGTATACAGCAGAATCAGGCATGGATTCCGTGAAGGAACAACACCCAAACCCAAGAGGGCAGCAGTTGCAGCATCCAGTTCATCTTAAGCATTTCAATTATTAGTCATGCAATAAATGTTCTGGTTTAAAAAAAAAAAAGAGGGAGGGCATAGGGACATGCGTGTATGCGTATAACTGATTTGCTTTGTTGTGCAAAAGAAACTAACACAGTATTGTGAAGCAATTATACTCCAATAAAGATCTATTAAAAAAAAGTGATGATATATATATATGATCTCATTTTAATAAAAAAGGGCAAATAAAAACCCACACATGTATTGCACATGTATATATATATACATGTATACATAAGTATACATATATCTGTATATGATTATACAAGTATGAAAAAAGCGAAATAATGAATACTAGGTTATTGATATAGGTTATGGGGAGCAGTGATATAGACAGAGAAGGGAGATAAGTAAAACTAGAAAGAAGAAAAGACTATAATTTTACAAAATATGCACATAGGATTCTTTGTGAGTGTATCTAAAATTATATACCTATTTGTGTATAATTATAAAGATGTTACCTTAAAAGATTTTAAAGAAGAGATGAATAAAAATATACCAGAAAAAAATTCTTTTCAAAAGAAAATTGGGTAACAGGATCACTGACAAGATTGACTTTAACACCAAAAGTATTATTAGAATCAAGGAGAGTCATTTCTTAGTGATCAAATGAACGATTCTCTGGAAGATGGAGCAATCCTTAAACTACATGCCCTCTATGTGTTTGAAAAGTATATATAAATGCTATTATGCTGTGAATATCTTCTGACATCTTTTTTCTCATTCAATATTATCAGATGTATCCATTGTGATACATGTAGATTTAGATTCTGCATCTTAGTTGCTCTATAGTAAGTATTCTACCATAATAATTATTCATTTCTCTTTTGATAAAGATTTAGGTTCTTGCTGTTCTTTTACTGTTAAAAACAATGCTGCAATGAATAGAATTGCACATATTTCATTTCAAATCATGTGCAAGCATATTTGTAAGTGAATTCCTAGAAGTAGACTTTCTGGGTCAAAAACTATATGCATTAGTAATTTTGATAGATACTGTCAACTTGCCAACTAAGAGACTCCACCAGTTTACTTACCCACACCCCAGAAATGTTTGAAGGTTCCTGAAGCTCCACACCCTCCACCACACAGTGTTTACAAGCTTTTTCATACTGGTCAGTCTCACAAGTGAAATGGTATCACATTTTATTTTTATGAATGAACATCTTCTTGTGTGTTTCAATGGCATTTGTATTTCCTTTCCAATAAAATGTCTATTTGTATCCTTTGCTCATTTTAACATTGGTTTGTGGGTCATTTATTGATTTATAGGAGCTCTTCATGTATTTGGGAAATGAGCCCTTTGTGAAATTCGCAGAAAATATTTCCCCCAGGCTTTCATTTATTTTAAAATTTCCTTAGAATTGTTGATTTATAGACTTTTTTTTTTGCCTGCCAGAACATTTTGTTTTTGTGAAGTTGAAACTTTCCCTTTTTTGCTCCTGTACATTTTGTCAACTTATAGAGGTCTTCTCCACTTCAGGCTTATAAAAAACATTCCCCCATAGTTTAAGTACTTTTATAATTTCATATTTACATTTAAAGAAAACACCAGCTAGAAGATATTTGCAACTGTACAAATATAACTAACATCTGGTATGCAGAACATAAATAGAATTCCTAGAAATCAATAATAACAAGACAAACAACCCCAATAGAAAAATGGACAAAATATATGAACAAACAATTCAGAGGGGAAGAAATCTAAGTGGCTAACAAATGTGAAAAGATGTTTAACCTCTCTACTAATTTAGGAAAAAGCAAAGTCAAACAACAGTGTTCCATACTCAGCTTGACAACAATTTTAAATTATGAAGGTATCAAGAATGGTGGGATGTGGGGAAACACTGATGTGAATAAACTGCAGGTGGAACAATGATTGGTAAAATCCACTTTGGAAAACAGATTGGCAATATCTACTGAAGTTGAAATGCTCCTGCCCCCTTCTGCCCCAATGACCCCTACCTCCTGGAACTCCTGGCCTTATGTAATCCCTTCCCCTTGAGTGTGGGCCAGACTTAGTAATACATTTTTAATAAATAAAATTTGGTAAACAAGTGTTGGATGTCACTTCTGAGATCTGCCTTGAAGAAATGTTAGAAGTTCTTCAGGAAGAAGAAAATTGATATGGGTCAGAAACTTGGATTTGCATTAAAAAAAATAAAAGGGAGGAGGGACTTCCCTGGTGGCACAGTGGTTGAGAGTCCGCCTGCCGATGCAGGGGACACGGGTTCGTGCCCCGGTCCGGGAAGATCCCACATGCCGCGGAGCGGCTGGGCCCGTGAGCCGTGGCCGCTGAGCCTGCGCGTCCGGAGCCGGTGCTCCGCAGCGGGAGAGGCCACAGCAGTGAGGGGCCCGCGTACCGCACAAAAAAAAAAAAAAAAAGGGGAGGAGTTTTTGAGAAGGAACAAATGAAGTTATAAATAAAATCTTTCCATATTCTTATTCTAACTGATCCAATGAATAGCAGTTTCACCAAAAAATAATAACAACAATGTATTAGATGATTATAGCTTATGGATAAGGGAATGATAGCAATGCTATAAGGGACAGGAGAAAGGAATTGGAAATATTCTGTTATAAGGTGCCTGCACTACCCATGGAGTAGTATAGTGTCATTTGAAAGTGGGCTTGGATCAGTTGTAAACATATACTGCAAACTCCAGGGCAACCATTAAAAAATGTAAACATAAGAAATATGGTTGAAATTCTAAGAGAAGAGAGAAAATAGAATCATATAAAATGCTCAATTAGAAGTCAGAGAAGGCAGAAAAAGAATGGAAGACTCCCCCCACAAACAAGAGAGAAACAAAGAACAAAGGCAATGAATAGGAAACAGTTACAAACGTGGTACATATTAAAACAACTATTTCAACAATCACTTTAAATGTGAGTGGTCTAACTGTACCAATTAAAAGGCAGAGACTATCAGAATGTATTTTTTTAAAAAGGCCCAACTATATGTTGTCTGCAAGAAACCTATTTTAAACATAAAGACACAGATTAAATGTAAATTAAAGAGAAAGATATACATGCTAACGTTAATAAGAAGAACACTGGAGTAGCTATGTTAATTCCGGACAGAGCAGATCTCAGGACATGGAAAATTATCAGGTATAAATACGGATATTACATAATGATAAAAGGGGTCAATTTGCCAAAAAGACATAACAGTCCTTAATGTGTATGTGCCTGACAACAGAGCATCAAAATACGTGAGGCAAAAACTGGTAGGACCACAAGGAAAAATAGATGAACCCACTATTATAGTTGAAGACTTCAACACCCCTCTATCAGTAATTGACGGAACCAGCAGGCAGAAAATCAGTAAGGACATAGTTGAACCGAATTGCATCGTCAATCACCTGGATCTAATTGACATTTATAGACTACTTCATCCGACAACAGCAGAATACACATTCTTCTCAAGCTCACATGGAACATTCACGAAGATAGACCACATCCTGGGTGATAAAACACACCTTAACAAATTTAAAAGACAACAAATTTAAAAGTCTAGACATCATACAAAGTGTGTTCTCAGACCACAGCAGAATTAAATTAGAAATTAATAACAGAGAGATAGCTGGAATCTCAAAATATTTGAAGATTAAACAACATACTTCTAAACAACACATGGGTTCAGAAGAAATCTCAAGAGAAATTTTTTTAAATTTTGAAATAAAATGAAACCAGAACTTATCAAAATTTGTGGGATGCATTAAAAGCAGTGCTTAGAGGGAAACTTATAATATTGAATGCATATATTAGAAAAGGAAAAAGATCTAAAATCAATAATCTAAGCTTCCACCTTAGGAAACTACAAAAAGAAGAGCACATTATATCCAAAGTAAGCAGAAGAAAAGAAATAGTAAATGAGCAGAAATAAATGAAATTGGAAACAACAGAGCAATAGAGAATATCAATGAAGCAAAAAGCTGACTCTTTGAAAAGATCAGTAAGATTGGTAAATCTCTAGCTAGGCTGACCAAGACTAAAGGAGAGTAGACAAAACTAATATCAGAAATGGAGGAGCCATCACCATTGATCCTGTGGACATTAAAAAGATAATAAAGACGTTATGAGCATTCCCATGCCTACAAATTTGATAACTTAGATGGACAAATTCTATGGCTTACTTCTGATAAATAGGATATGGCAAAAGTGTTGGGATGTCACTTCTGAGTTTAAGTCATAAAAGAACGATGTCTTCCATCTTAGGTGCTCTCTGGCTCTCTCTCTCACCAGCTGCCAGGTTGTGAGGAGACTCAGGAAGCCTATGGACAGGCCCGCATGACAAGGAATTGAAGCCAGAGAGCAACCACATGAGTGAGCTTGGCAGTGAATCTTCTGAGGCCTACCAACAGCCATGTAAAAGAGCTTGGATGTGGACCTCCTACCCCAATTTTGCCTGCATCTAAGACTGCAGCCCCGGATGACAGCCTGAGTGCAAATTCATGAGAGTCTTTGAGCCAGAGACACCCCAGCTAACCCAGGTATAGATTCCTGACCTATGAAACTGTGATATAATAAATGTCGGTTGTCTTAAACTGCTAAGTTTTGAGGCAATTTGTTATACAACAATAGTTAACTACTACATACTCTTTGACCCAGAAATTCTACTTCAAAATACATACACTAGAGCAGTTTTTTCTAATCTTTTTCACATCATAGCATACGTTTAAAATGCTAATATGTGTACCAGCTCACTGGGATGAACAGATAGCCTGCTCTTAGCCAAAGGGAACAGCCCCCAGGGCAGCAGCTGCGTGAAGCCAGGCCCATCTTTCTGGAGGGCTAAGGGAATCAATATATTAGAACCCCCATTACCCAGCTGGGCAGGTCTGCCCCAGAGAAACTTTTCAATATGGGCACAAGGAGACATGCCCCAGGATGTTCATTAAATCTTCACTTATAATTGCACAAAACGGGAACAACCCAAGTCCATCAGCAGGCAAAGAGATAAAGAAATTGGATAATTCATGCAACAGAAGTCCGTACAATGATATATTATAGTAATATCATATTGGAAAATAGATACAATCATATTCAGTAGTTAAAATGTATGACCTAGATATAAATGTATCAAATCACTAACAAAAAATAATATTAAATGAAGATTTAAGTTTCAAAAGGCTATATTTATTATACCATTCACATAATGTAAAATACATAAAACAATAATGTATATTGGTTACATATATATATATATATATATATATATGTAGAAAAAAGAAAAAAACATGCACAAGAAAGAAACTTCTAAATGGTGCTTTTTTGGGAAAAAGAAGTAAGATAAATAGGATAAAGTGAGAGCTTCAACTATAATATTTTGTTTCAAAAACAGAAGAGTCTGAGGATCCGAAGAAAATAAAATGTGCTTGGTCTGTGTGACAAGTACGTGTGGGCAAAAGTACGTTTAATTCTCTGTACTCTTCTGTATGTTTGAAATATTTTAAATAAAAAATACATTATTTCTTGAGTACAAAAATACATATACATTAGATGAGGCTTATTAATTGGGTTGTGGAATTTCTCTATATCCTTGTTTATTTTGCAATCTATTTGCTCTATCTATACCAAAACAAGCGTGGTTAAGTCTTCTACTATAATTGCAGCCTTTCTGGTTTCTATAATTCTAACAATATTTGCCTCATATATTTTGAAATTACTTTGTTTGGCATATAAATTTCAGTGACTATACCTTCTCGGTGAATGAAACAACCTGATTTGTTTTCTTTAATGCTTTTTACTTTGAGTTCTTGATTTTTCTGATATTAACGTTGCTACATGTCTCTTTCCTTACCTTTTTTTCTTTCTTTCTAAAATTCCTTCCTTCCCCTCCTTCCATCTTTCCTCCTCTCCCTTCCTTCTTCTTTCTTTCCTTCCTTTCTGCTGGTATTTAACTGGCATATATATTCTATTCCTATTTCCGCTTTAGGTGAAGCATATAAACAGCATATAACTGGATTTCTATTTTTTTAACATCTTTATTGGAGTATAATTGCTTTACAATGGTGTGTTAGTTTCTGCTTTATAACAAAGTGAATCAGTTATACATATACATATGTTCCCATATCTCTTCCCTCTTGCGTCTCCCTCCCTCCCACCTTCCCTATCCCAACCCTCTAGGTGGTCACAAACCACCGAGCTGATCGCCCTGTGCTATGCGCAGCTGCTTCCCACTAGCTATCTATTTTACGTTTGGTAGTGTATATATATGTCCATGCCATTCTCTCACTTTGTCGCAGCTTACCCTTCCCCCTCCCCATATCCTCAAGTCCATGCTCTAGTAGGTCTGTGTTATTCCCGTCTTGCCCCTAGGTTCTTCATGACCTTTTTTTTCTTAGATTCCATATATATGTGTTAGCATATGGTATTTGTTTTTCTCTTTCTGACGTACTTCACTCTGTATGACAGACTCTAGGTCCGTCCGCCTCACTACAAATAACTCAGTTTTGTTCCTTTATATGGCTGAGTAATATTCCATTGTATATATGTGCCACATCTTCTTTATCCATTTATCTGTTGATGGACACTTAGGTTGCTTCCATGTCCTGGCTATTGTAAATAGAGTTGCAATGAACATTTTGGTACATGACCCTTTTTGAATTATAACTGGATTTCTAAAAACTAAATGCTAAAACTAAAATGAGAGTTTGCTTTTTTATTTTTAATGGGAGATGTTAACCCACAATACATCCTGACATGTTGGGATTTATTTCTGCTCCCCCCTTTTTAAACATACTTTCTTGTTGCCTCCCATCCCATTTCTGCCTTTTGTTAGATTTTTTTCTCTTTGTTCTCTATATTATTTCTTCAACGGTTTGAAAGTTATACATCCTATTTCTATTTTGTTGTTACTCCTAAAATTTCTTGCTCTGCTATTATGCATTTTATTCCCAGTAAAGAACAAAGCTTTGCTACTGCTGTGAACGTAGGCAGTCTTTACATTTGACGCAAATATTAGAGACATATGTAAAGCGCAATTTAAAAAAAAGATTTCGGAGTTCAGTAAAATTGTATAAATCCAAAAGGCATAGCTATAATATTTTGAAGAGCAATGCAATTACGAAAATGTGACCCATGTTGTGCTGCAATGATTGATCATTTCTTTTGGATAGAGAACCTCGATTTTGTGATTAACAGCAACAAATTCTACTGTCAACAGTTCGATTTGCTTCAACCACCAGGTCAAACAAAAGTCAGCTGACTGCAACCCTAAGTACCGTGATACTTCCACTACAGATCATAACATAGAACATAAGATAGGATATATTAATATCATTACTTTCACATCAGAATGAATCAGAAAGAATTTGCGGATTTCATTTTATTTCAAACAACAACAACCACCCAAAGCCCAGAACAGAAGGGCAAATGACTAAATGTTTAACATTTGTTAAAGCTGGCTGTTGGTTACATTTTTCGCTGTCCTTTTCTGTATCCTTGACGATTTCATCATTTCAAATGAAATAATGTTTTCGAGCCCACCCTGATTTGTCGAGAGCAGCTGCCGCCCCCGCCACATCAAGGGGGCGGGCCGCCGCGACGCTACAATCACTTCCGCCGCCGCAGTCGCGCCCGTCCCGCCGCTGTCTGGAGGGGGAGGAGCTGGAGCCCCGGGAGCAGCGGCTCTGGCGGTTGTGGCGGTTGGAGGTCCGAGGGATCCTCTCTTTCCGAGAGCGTGCGGGGGCCGCGACTGGGTGAGTGAAAGGCTGTTTATTTCCTCGATTCCCTCCAGACGTGGCGGTGGGGCGAGTGGCCGGGCGTGGGGCGAGTGGCCGGGCACCGGCATGAGGATGTGGAGTGGGGGGTGGGGGCTCTAACGAACAGATTTTCGGGCTCGCCCCTTGGGAAGGGGTGGGGCGGACGCGGGACCTGACCGCAGAGGGAGGCCTGTGCCCTCCACCGGCCCGATTTAGGGCTCCATCCTTCATTCCCCGGCCCCTTACGTGTGGCTCGGTCCCAGCTCGGGTGGCTTGAATCGCTATTCGAGAGGGGAGTGGTGGTCGCGGCCCTCTCCGCCTGTCCTCCCCTCTCCTTCTGCCTCCCTTCTTGGCCCCTCTGTGGAGCGATCCGTGGCCTTTCTTTCCCCATTTTGAAGTTGTTTTGATGAATGGTAAATGGTGAAGATTTTTAGGCAAATATATTGTTACCAGGAAAAGAATTGTCAGAAAAACAAATCATTCCCAGGGAAAAACTATAACCCCACACGCCCTTTTCTTTTTTTTCCCCCTTGCCTGCCACATCGGTTTGGATCTACCGTTTGAGCCTATAAACGTTTCCCCGTCTCATTATGACATTGCGGACCCCCTCCCATCCCCGTGTCTCGCGTGCGCGCGCAGGGACACATACACGCACATGCCCGCACATACACACATACACGCACATGCGCGCGCGCTCACACGCATGCACAAAAACCTTCCGTTGCAGCTGCCTTATCGCCGCCCCCCCCCCACACTCAAGGTTCCTTCGTGTCCCCCTCCCCCGCACATGCTTGGACAGACATGCACACACACCCTCTCACACACTGTCACACTCTCCAGTGCCTTCCCCTGAGAGAGACAGAGACAGACTCACACACACACACACACACACACACACACACAGCCTCACACTCTCCGGTGCTTTTCCCTGCCTCTCACCTCCTGCCACATACACACCTCCAGAAGCATCCCCCTCCTCCCTCTGCCTCTTCTTGCTCTAGTGAGCACACACACAACATACACACACACACACACACACACACACACACACACCCTGTGGGCCGCCTTACCCCCTGCCTGCCACTTACACAGATTGCTGGCTCCTCTTTCCTATGCCACTTACATGCATACACACCCACACGCTCTTTTACATACCCCTCTCAGGTGCTCCCTGTCTGCTACCTATGTGCCTAGACAGCCTCCTTCGCTGGTCCCTGCCATGCACACACACTCACATAAATCCTTCTCCAGGGACATCCCCCTCTTCCTGCTTGCCACATCCATGCGTAGAGACATTCTTTGATTGCTGGTGCCCACCCGCCTGCCCGTCTGCCATACGCACATCCCTCTCCAGTGCTGTCCCCATATCGATGCATTTGCTCACACTGGCCCTTCTCCATTGTTGCCTCCCATTTTGATGAACACACGCACACAAACTCAAGGACACCCCCTGTTCAGTGCCACTATACCCTTCCTGGCTTGCCACAGGCACATAAACACAGGCATTCCTCCCTAGAGTTCCAGCCATCACACATCGGAACCACATGCACGTTCTCTGTCTATCGTGCGTACGCATGCCCCTCTCCCCTGAAGCCACCCCATCATCCATGCCTGTCATTTTCATACCCACATCCAGAATGGGTCTCATTCTGCCTGACACTCACGCCTCTTCCCAGTGCCACTGTCACCTGCCCTTTCCCCCTACAAATACAGGAGTCTCTCCACTTCATGAGTGCTGGTCCCCCTTCCACCTGCCTGGTCCCCCTTCCACCTGCCCCTCTCCTCCTGCCAGACACGTAGACACTCTCGCATACACAGTGATGGTGATCTATATTTTCCACCCCTATTCCAATTTGCATTGCTCCTGTATGTATACAGGACTCAGAAAAATGCAGATACCCCATAAAAAAAAACCCACAGCCGTCTTTCCTCTTCCCATGTTGGCACAATCCCAGTGCTTCACCTATCTTCCCAGCATCCAGTCACCCCTCCCCCGTCTTCCGTCAGATTCTCCCCTGAGTCTGGCTTTCCTACAAACCCAGTTTTGTAATTATTTTGCCAACATTAAAAATGTGTTCCAGGTCTACACCTGACAGTCACTGGAATGCTACTCCAGGCCATAGAAGAAAGTGAAACTAAGTTTAAAGGCCCCTTATTCTTTCTGTAACCTGTCTGCTGAAGTGAAAATAAATCTCCCTGCTCCTTTATTCCGAACTGATTTGACCTTCCCATCTCCAAAGCGTGCGCAGGGAGCAGGAGCCTTTCCACTCAAGCCCCAGATGTACTGGAAACCCTCCTAAGTCAGAGCAAATGGGTCAGGAATCTAGCAAGCCTGTATGGCCCAAGCCAGCAGGAGGGTATCAGCCCAATACAGGCAGGAGGTATGGAAGAAGGCATGCTTATGTCAGTTTCAGGCCATCCACGAGCCAGCAGGAAAGGATTTCCGGCCAGAGACAGACGTCATCCGAAGTCCCGATGCACAGGTCAGCCCCCAGTCAAACCACCAAGAGGAGCCGATCACCATTTTCCACCACTCGTCGTAGTTGGGACGACAGCGAGAGCTCGGGAGCCAGCCTGAGTGTTGATAATGAGGACTACTCCAGGTACCCGCCCAGAGAGCACAGGGCTTCGGGGAGCAGAAGAGGAATGGCTTATGGACGCGTTGACTGTTTCGGGGTAGATGATAGTGAGGAGGAGGGGGCTGGGCCTGTTGAGCGAGTGCCAGTGAGAGGGAAAACTGGCAAGCTTAAAGATGACAAGCTGTATGACCCAGAGAAGGGGCCGAGGTCTCTGGCTGGGGTGCCCCCACAGTTCTCTGGTTTTAACCGTGACGTGAGAGAGGAGCTCGACAAGTTAGACCCAGCCCCTACAGCACGGGGCTCTGCTAGCAGAGCTGAGTTCCTGCAGCCAAACAGCATGGCCCCCCAGCCATCTTCTGCTGAAGGCAAGGTGGCCACAAACGGCAACAGCCTGGAGAGGGAGAGGCGGGAGCAGAATTTACCTGCGTGTCCCAGCAGGGCTCCTGTGAGTATTTGTGGTGGTGGGGAAAACACCCCAGAGAGTGCAGAGGAGCCAGTGGTGAGGCCCAAAATCAGAAATCTGGCAAGTCCCAACTGCGTGAAACCAAAAATATTTTTTGATACTGACGATGACGATGATATGCCACACAGTACTTCCAGGTGGAGGGAGACTGCCGACGCTGACGAAGGCCACTCGGATGGCCTGGCAAGAAGAGGCAGAGGCGAGAGTTCAGGTGGCTACCCTGAGCCGAAGTACCCTGAAGACAAAAGGGAAGCCAGGAGTGACCAAGTGAAGCCGGAAAAGGTGCCGAGACGGCGACGAACCATGGGCGACCCTGACTTCTGGACGTACAGTGATGAGTACTACAGGTACTTCGAAGAAGACTCTGACAGTGACAAAGAGTGGACTGTGGCTCTGCGTCGCAAGTATCGAGGTCGGGAGCAAAATCTGTCGTCCAGTGGCGAGAGCTGGGAGACTCTGCCAGGAAAAGAAGAGCATGAAGCCGAGCAAGCCAGAGTGAATGCCAGTGCCAGTGCCAGCCCCAGTGCTGGTGCCAGTGCCGGCAGCAGTGGCGGCAATGAACTTGAAGAAGTTCGAGGGCCATCTCTCCAGGAAGAGGAACGGGCAACTGCCGAAGAAGGAGAAGTTCCTTGGCTCCAATACAATGAAAACGAGAACAGCAGTGAGGGGGATAATGATTCCGGTCAGGAGTTTCTGCAGCCCAGCGTCTTCATGCTGGACGGCAACAACAACCTTGAAGATGACTCCAGTGTCAGTGAAGACCTCGAAGTGGATTGGAGCCTCTTCGATGGGTTTGCGGATGGGTTGGGGGTGGCTGAAGCCATTTCCTACGTGGATCCTCAGTTCCTCACGTACATGGCACTTGAAGAACGCCTGGCCCAGGCAATGGAAACTGCCCTGGCGCACTTGGAGTCTCTCGCGGTGGACGTGGAGGTGGCCAATCCACCAGCCAGCAAGGAGAGCATCGACGCTCTTCCCGAGATCCTGGTCACGGAAGATCACAGCGCGGTGGGGCAGGAGATGTGTTGCCCCATCTGTTGCAGTGAATATGTGAAGGGGGAGGTGGCAACGGAGCTGCCGTGCCACCACTATTTCCACAAGCCCTGTGTGTCCATCTGGCTTCAGAAGTCAGGCACTTGCCCCGTGTGCCGCTGCATGTTCCCTCCCCCGCTTTAAGACCAAGGCTCTTCACTCCTGGTCTGATGATTTTCCCCATCTGAAATCCACAATACTGCAGGAGCCCTCTCCAAATTAACCATTGAAGTGAAGTCAATCAGTCGATTAATCTCCACCTGTCGATTCCTTGTGATTATTTCCAGTGTGAAAACGGTTGTGTACGATTGCGTTGAAAAAAAAAAGCCATCCTGTGTTCTAGAGGTTAGAAAGGGAAAACTGAACTTTCTAAATGCTACTTGCGATTGCAGTAAAAACATAAATTTTCTAACCTGAACGATGAAATAAGTTGCGTTTGTTTTTTTCAGTAGAATATGTTGCTGTTGATTGTAATGTCAAGTTCATCTGTTAAACTTGTCCAAAGGGCATCATCATTTCTGTTGCATGTTATGGGTTAATGTTCCTGTAATTGCAGTGCCGTAAAAGCTTATTAAAGTTCTCCTTTTGGTTTTACGTGGTATAGTGGAATTGTTTGCTTTTGTCTAAAACGGTGGTACTAAGTGACTTTATAATTGATCTCTTGCATTTGCTTCCCAAGTAGGGTTTTCTGGTGTTCCCACTGGGAGAAAAACTTTAGTTTCACTGGAAATGCTGACTCCAACAACAGCAAAAGTAAGAGTAATTCTTTCTAAGTAGGGGTAGAGTGTATGGTTGTCAGGCTACTAAAGGGGCAAAGGTTGAGTAGAGGATACTCTGTCAGTCTATGAGAAGGAAAGAAACAGTGAGAAAGCATAGTAAAAATAATGATGGTAGGAATACATCCAATTGGAGTGTAGGGGTGAAGGAGTTAAAATCCCCTTCTAGAAAAAAGCAAGTCTCAGAGGAAGTGGGTAAAAAAAAAAAAAAAAAAAAAGCAGTATGCTGATTGCATACATTAACACAGTGACACAAAAGGAACAGAAAAACATATGCCAGACAAGTGCTACGAAAAACAGAGGTACCCACTCACACAAAGTGAACAGGTTTGAACATTTAGCCATATTGGCTTCAGATCTCACTCTCTCTCTCCAATAAATTTACACTTTCAGGCACAGGTGAAGTTCTTCACCCGTCATATTTACCTTCCTCCACAGAGGTAAGCACTACCCAGGAAATTGTTTACTTCTCGTCTACATTTTTAGATGTGTGTGTGTGTGTGTGTGTGTGTGTGTGTGTGTATTTGTGTACATATGTATGTATGTGTGTGTGTGTATCTCCATAACCAATATAGAGTGTTTGTTTTTTAAATGGACATAATTGCTAGAATGTATGTATCATTTTGCAACTTGCTTTTTTTCACTCAACATTGATTTTGAGATTTAGCCATTTTGATACATGCCTTCTAACGGCTGTATACTAAATATTCCATTGTATGAATTACAAGTTATTTATCTGTTCTCCCACTGGTGGACATTTAGGTTCTTCCCAGTATTTTGCAGCAATCAACATACTTTAAAGATGTTCCTCTGTGCACACGTGTGAATTTCCCTAGGGATAAGTATACGGAGGTGAAATAATTTGGGCATCTTAGGTTTAGAGCATCTTCATTCTAACTAGATATTGCCAAACTGCTCTCCAAAGTGATTGTACTAATTGATGCTCCTCCCAGCGGTTGGAGAGCTGTTTTCAGCTCCAACAGCTTGGCTATTGCTAATGATCAACCTCACTGGCAATCAGTGCCGTGTAAATTAACACGACAATGAAACCGATTGTGTCCATCAGAAAGCAATAGTTTTTCTTCGTGATAATATCTACTCTGGGCTACAAAGAGAAGAAATGGGAGCACTCGTGCTGTGGGTGTGAATGTAAATGATAGCAGCCTTTTCAGGGGGCAGTTTGGGGAGTAGCTTGCTTTCAAAATGTAAAATGGTACGTGTCCCTGAGCGCAGCTTAGATACATTGGTTGTATAGAATTAATACTATGCAACAGTTAAAAACTGTATGTACTGATATGGAAAGATCTCCAAGACATAATGTTAAGTAAAAAAAGCATATTGTAGAGCAATATGTACGATCTCGATGTAAAACAAAACCTTACAAAACCAAACTATATATGCAAATGCATAAAAGTGTCTGGAAGGCTGCATACCTAAGTGATGGCAGTGGTTACCTTTGGGGAGGGACAGGGGCTTCCAAGAAAAGAGTAGGGAAGGGGGCTTTTGATTTTTTTCACCTGAAATAGTCTGCTTGATTTTTTTTTTTATAATGTCAGTGTATTTTCGTGAATGTTAACAAAATAAGTCAAAATAGTTTCCAATTGATAAAAAATAATTTTTCTCTCATTGCAAGCGTGGAAATATGTGGTCGAAGCCACAGTCTTTTTTTCCTGCAACTGGTCAAGCTGCTATTTATAACTTCGTCCCCCACAGCCATTCTGTGTCCCCCCTTGGCCTTCAGCCAGCACCTCAGCTGTCATGGTGTCTTAGAAGTCTGCGACCTTGGAGGGCCCTTGTTGGGTAGCGTTGTGGTGGTTGGCCTAACGTTAACCTTTGCTGTGCCCTAACTGGCACCACACAAGGAGATGTGTTAGGAGCCCCCTTGGGTCCTGGTCGTCTTCCTCCCTGCTCCTTGTGGAGCGGCAGCCCCGATTTCCCTTAGGGTCAGCATTAGTACATCCACGTAAAGGGACCCCTCCCCAGGGCCTGTCTGAGAAGAAGCCTACTGCTGTGGAGGGTTGTGCCAGAGGTGAGGCTCTCCTGACTAGGGACAGCAACAAGGACTGAGACCCAGGCCCAGGGCCCAAGCAGCCTGAACTGAGACCTCAGTCTCAGCACATCAGACACTTATGCCTGCCTGGAGGTAGGAAATCAGAGGAGCGGGGGTCTTGAAGCATTTGCTCCTGTGCTGCTTTGGTGCTGAAGGTGGTGGCGGCCCAGGGGGTGGGATGTGACCGTGTCCTTGTCTGCCTGGTTCCCCTGTTCTTGCCAGTTTCTGACTCTCTATCCTCTCTGACAATTCCCCAAGCTCCGCCATTGCTTTCCAATAAAACTCTTCTGCTTAAATTAACTAAAGTAGGTTTCTGTTGTTTGTAACTAAGAACCCCAAATGGCACACTTGCCAACACCATAGGCCACTTTTGTGCCTGTTTTCCTAGTCATATGAGATATCCCCAATGACCAAGGGTCAGGTGATTTTCTGTTTACAGCGCAGTGGATCCATTATTGGCACCTCCTGCCATGGTTCTAGAACAGCAGGCCTTGGGGACACACAAAGCAGTCATGTTTGAGGGTAGGTTATTTGGTGTATCCATGGAAGGTGCCACCCATCACACTGGACGTCTTGGTTTCTGGACATGTTTCCTGGCTGCAGGATTAATAGCCTCCCATTTTGGTCACTGATTTGGAGTAGAAACCACTTCATCTTGCGAGAGAGCACCTCAGCTTCCTGAGGTGGTCCCCACGGCTGGCACTACAGCTGAGCCACCATAAGGCTTTTCCTGGCTCTAAGGCATGACCTTCTCTCAGCCCTCTGTTCCAGCTAGGTCCTTCTACATTTGTGTCTGGACCTCTGACCTGAAATGTCCCTACCAGCCCTGTCAATTCTATGAATTTTCTAAGAAGCCCTGTTCACATGCCAGCTCCTGAAAACAATATTTTATGATACCCCTAGCTCCTTCCCTCTCTGCATCCCATCCCCGTGAGTCCTCGCGGTCAGGAGCTCTCTGTGTCTGACTCATTTCCATAGTCCTGGCACTCAGTGTTGGGCGCAAAAGTGTTCAGCAGCATTTGCTGACGGGATGAATGAGTTCCCCAAGGTAGGCTCAGGGCAGGGGGTGTGTTCAGAGAACCTGGGAGGAGCCACAGGGATCTGGCCGGACCAGGTGCGTGTGACCCGCCCCCAGCCTCTGCAGGCTGCGCCCCCCTCCTCCTCCCCTTCGTCCCCATCAGCCATCCTCTCCTTCTTACACCTTCTGTCCCATTTTCTGTTTGTCCTGCTGAATCCCCAGTGTTTCAGAGGCTGTTCTTAGGCCCAGGGCCGGTGGCTAGGAAGTGGTGCTCATCTTGCAGATCGAGAAATACATGGCAAACAGCCTCAGCACATCCCTCTTTGGCTTGAGTTGAATCTCTGACAAACATGGGGCTGATATGGTGCTTGTCCGTCTGCCACCGGGCCCCACCCTCTGGCAAGGCCTGGCATGGATCAAGCTGGGTTCTGGGACCGTTGAGCAACACTTTCAGCCTGCCTTGGCATTCACGTCTGCAGAATGGGACTTCGCTGCAGGTTTCTGCTGGCCCCTGCGTGCCTCTTGTACTATTTCCACCCTCTGGACTTCACTGTCCCAAAGAGGGTGGTGGAATGTTAGGCTTTTTGATCCCTTCCATTTGGATAAGATTTCCCCAGACCTCTTCACACTCAGTGATGTCGCTGGACCCTCCTGTCACCCCCACGAGGTGAACCATAAGGAGACCGAGGTTCGTAAAGGCAGTGGCAGGTCTGAAGGGAGAGCAAGAGTACGTGTGCGTGGAGGGGAGGGGGAGGGCAGCAGGGTTGTCTTCTCTGCGCCTGTCCCAGTCCCAGTGTGGTGAGGAGCAGGTAGGGGTCTTGGTCCTCAGTGTAAAAGCCCAGCCTGGCTCCAGCTTGACCCCATTCAGGGGTGCTGGCCGCAGGTACCCCAGCCTGCCAGCCTCCCAGCAGCTCGCTGAGGGATTGGGCAAGAGCTGCCCAGGGGCACCCAGACAAGAGGGCACTGGGCATTTGGGTGGGAGGAAGAGGAGAAACAATACCCAGATCATAGAGGACTTCCTCCACAGCAGCTAAGGACTAGGAGACAGTAACTGCTTACACAGTTGGAGGAATGCAGCTCAAGCAGGGCCTGGGAGCCAGCCTGAAGGAAGGTAGGGACTGAGCACCAAACCCATGAAGACAAATGTCCGGGGACCTAGAGGAACCAAGCCGAAGGCACTGCTCAGCTCAGACCACGCTTGGATTCAGCAAACTCTGTGCTTGGAGCTGGGGATTCAGAGCTGACTAGTTTAGTTCAACAAATATTTATTGACCTTCTGCCCGTGGTGTGTTGGACCAGGGCCTGCAAGAGATGAATAAAGCTTAGTCCTTCCCTCAAAGAGCTCGCAGTCTAGGGTGGGAAACAGATGTGTAAAGAGAGGCTTGCAATCTTTTGTGAAAAGCACTATGTGGAGGCAAACATGGGGTGACTGGCAAGAGTCACCCCATGGGGGAAAAGAGCCCTGCTGGCTGTGCTGGGCAGGGGGGCTGGTCCTTGGAGACATCCTGGACGAGACCACTCCGAAAGCATGAGCTGGCATTAGGCAGATGAAGAAAGGAGGGAAGGAGCGTAGGATGGGTCCTTTCCAGCGTTGTCCATCGGCGGGAGTTTCAGTCGGTTTGTTTGAAGGGATATTTAGTGAAATGTATTGACATTTAAAATCTGCACACTCTCTGATCCAGCAATTCCACTAGTAGAATTTCTCCTCCATGAGCAAAAGCACAAGGTTGTTTGCATAAGGATATTTATTGTTGCATCACTTGTAGTAGCAAGAGACTGGAAAGCATTTCAGTGTCCATCATTAGGGGCCTAGTTAAATAGATTATGGCCCAGCCATCAGATGCTTCACTAGACAGCCTTTACCCAGCATGAGACAGACCTGCAGCTAATGCAGTGTAAGAGTGTCCAAAAACCAAGAAGTTACAAGAGTGAGCCACAGAACAGTGGACACAGTTGCCACGCGTGTTTCACAAGAGGTACATGCACATCAGTGCTTACTTGTACGTAGAATATCTCTGGACAGGCACAAGAAATACGCACTGAGGTCAGGGGTGAGAAGGAGCCACACCCTTTACTATATGCCCTTTCGTCCCTCTGGAGTTTTTGTTAATTCGATTTTTTTTAACCGTGTGTATACATGACCAGTAGAGAGAGAAAGGAGGGAGGGAGGCAGAAGGGCAGAGACCTCTGGCAAAGGGAGCTGAATGAACAAAGGCAGGGATATGACATAGCATGGTGTGTGTGCATGGGCCCCTGGGAACCAGAAACTTCAGCCGGAGCGAGCCTTACAGAGAGACGAGGAACCACAAGTTCAGCTGAGGACACAGTGTGGGGCTGGCAGGTGGCCCAGCACCTAGAGCAGGTCCACTAACATCTCAGGTATGTAAAAGAGATCTCCAGATTGTATACGTGCGTAACAGAGGAACTATCAGGAAATCTACCTCAACCATCATGTTAGCCAGAAGTGGTAGGATTGTGGGTAATTTTAATTTTCTTTCCCTTTTGAGGGCCTTTCTCAAATTCCCTTCAACAAGCAGGTGATCAGAGCAAACAGGGAAAAACAAAATTGGAATGTTACTGGAACACTGACTCAAGGCTGGCTCTTCCTGAGGGAAGGCAGGCAGGCTGTGGGCAGCTGCCCTTGCCCTTCAGCAGTGCGGGCTAGCAGAGAGACCAGGGCATTTGGAGTCAGGTCTGCGTCGGAAACAGTTTTCATGCTAATTCACTGTGAGTGGCGAGCAAGGCACACACCCTTTCTCGGCCTCGGTTTGCTTATTTATAAAATGGGACAAAAGAATCCCTATTTCATGGGGTGGCTGGAATGAGCAAAGGAAATAACAGAGGGACAGAATACGCAGTATAAGCGTAAGAGGATGGTTGCTGTTCGTTATCATTTCTCCTGGCTCTTTTTTCTGAGCTGGACCAGCAGGAGCCTGGGTCTCAGAAGAAAAACCACTACTCCCTGGGTCGAAAGAATCCCCCCACACACATCGTTCTCTCTTCAGTGACCAAGCAAGGCCGACTCCGGATGCCTGGCCCTGGTCTGGAGAAAAATACTTAACAGGAGTCCAGCATTCCCTTCGGAAGCAGAGTGCGGCGAGATGGGGGAGGAGGAGGAAGTAAAATGTTTGCTATTTTTTTCTGTGCAGTTGCCTCTGCCGGCCGAGGTCCTTTGCTCACCGCTGTCTGTATGCACAGATGGCGGCTGAGCCCCTCTCGTGAAGGGCTTGGCTTCCTGTGGAGCGTGCCCACCCCATCCAGGCCCGCTGAGGAATGTGGGCTGGTCCCGGCTGGATGGGCTCTGTGTCTGCCCTGGCCCCTCCCTGAGCCCCGGCCTGACCCCTCCTCAGGCCTGGATGAAGGAGCTTCTGTGTCCTGGGGCCCCGCCTGATTAGGCACGGCTGCTGCACTGACTCCTCCCTCGCAGGCTGGGCACCGGGAAAGAAAAGCCCGAGGCTTGTCCAGAGTCCTCCCGGCTAAGGGAGTGGAGCTCCTCTGGGTCTGTGCGAGTCAGAAGTTCCCACAGGTCTCTTCGTCCCTAAGTGAAGGGGTCCCAGAGTGATACGTTCACGCCGGCGAGGGGTAGGGGCTCCTCTGGGGTCTTCAGTGAAAGCCTAGACCATATACGGAAGACCCGTGGTCACCAAAGAAGTGTATCATTAGAGAGTTAAAATGTACCTTCCTCCTCAGCCGTGTATGGGGGGCTGGGGTCTTTGTCTTTTCTGGGTTTTTTCTCTTCTCTGCGTTCAAAGACTACTTGTGAGCTCCGGGCCTTGAGTGAGTCACTTGACCTCTCTGGTCCTCAGTTTTCTCATCATAAAATGGGGACGATAACCTCATGGAACCGCTGTGAAGAGGACATGAGGGGCTAGTGCAGTGGCCATATATAGGAGACCTTCTAGAAGTGGCATTTCCTTCCTATATTTACTAAGCACTTCCTTTTGTGGAGCACTGAGGAATCCAGGCGAGACCAAGACGGTCTCTGCCCTCAAGCAGTTCCAGGGGTTCGAGTCCCCTTGGCCTCTAGCCCAGGCTTAACCTTGAGCCCTGCTTCCGACCAGGGGATTCTGGCCTGTCCCCGCGACTCTGGCATTGCTCAGGTCCTGTTAGATGCCTGAGGCCCAGGCTTCCTCCTGACTCAGCCCAGCAGCTGGATGGAGCCCACAGCCTGGAGACAGTCCTCCTTGGGCAGCCTGCCAACCTGCTACCAAATGCTTCCAGAAGTATATCGCGCAATTTTCACAACAGCTCTGCAAAGGAGGTGCGCTGATCGCCAGTCTCAAAGATACCTGCTTTCAGGTCCTGGGTCTGCATTTCACTTACTCTGTGCCTCAGTTTTCTCATCAGTAAAATGGGAGTTCAGTAACAGCAGCTCTCTTTGAGGGGCAGTTAAAGTGCTGAGAGCTGTGCTCGATGCATATTCAGCTTTTTAGTATTTGTTAACTGCTATCCTTAGGAAACCAAGTCTCGAGAGGGAAAATGACCTGCTCAAGGACACACAACTAGGAAGTGGCAGAGCAGGGGCTGGCACCCCAGCCTTTCTGACAGTAACTAATCTGCCACCCTTTGCTTCCTACCCTTTGGATTTCTGGATCCTATACCCGGATTTCCTATGCCAGACGTCTGCTAGCTAACCTGGACTCTGTTGGATTTCCCATGCGGACTTCTTGACGGGGCCATCGCAAGCACCCACTGCCATATTCTTGCGATCTGATCCATTGCCTCTCAGGCAGGCCTCCCACTGGGTTCCGATAATTTGGTTTATCATCAGGCCCTGCCTCACTCCATACTCTAAATAATAAAATTAACCATGCTAATAGAACACTGTGCTTGCGCTTAAAATATACATAAATATTAAAATATATAAAAAATAAGTACTCAATCATTATAGTAGCCCTATGTGGTAAGCGCCATTGTCACTTCCATTTTCCATGTGAGAAAACCAAGGCACAGAGAGATTAAGTGATTCGCCCGAGGTCTCACAGCTATAAGTGGTAGAGCCAGAAATCAAACCCAGGCAGGCTGGCTCCAGAATCACTGCTCTTAACCCTTCTGCTCTGGAGGGAAGAGCCTTGGAAGCTGGCTCATCCAGGGAGCCCCATCCCACTGCAGTGAACCCAGCCATGTCGGGCACAAAACTCCACAGGAGCACGAGCCAGCTGGATTTGTTCACAGCTGAATCTTCAATGGCTACAGCACAGTGCCTGGCACATGGTAGACGCTTAATAAATCATTGTTGAATGAGTGAATGAATGAAACTAACATAGAATGATGGCCACAGGGAGCGGGGAGCGAGAGAAGAGACAGATTCAAGAGATAAGAAGGAGAACTGACCAGATTAGGCAACTGATCCAATTGGGTGGTATGAGGAAGTCTTGGATGCCTCCCAAGATTTAGGCTTTTGGGTGACTGGATGATGAGGTCATTTACTGAGATAGGAACCCTATAGGAGGGACAGAATGCAGGCATGGGGAGAGTAGCATTGATGAATTCAGTTTAGGATGTCAAGTTTGAGGTGCCTTTGAGACATGCCAGGGGATGTCCAGGAGGCTGTTGGATGCAAGGCTCGGAGCTTAGAAGAGGGGTTTGGGCCTCCTGCACAGCCCCCTCCCATTGGCCTGCCCCCTTCAATCACACTCTAAACCTCTGGCCCAGTGGCCTTTACTCTTCCTACTGGGAAGGAAAGGAAGGAATCTTTGATGGTGGGAATGGGGGGGGGGTGCTTTTCTAAACCAAACAAACGCATACACAGTGCCTGCTTGTTGAGGATCAGCTTGCCTGGCTCTGGGCACATGTAGGCTGGCTTCCAGGGTGGACCCCCCCTCCTACCACCCGCCGGCCCCTGCCGCCTGCTCCCTGCCAAGGTGAGCTCTGACAGGGCGACTTGTCATCTTTTCAACACCTCATTTTTCCCTCCTTACTCACTGCCCGGGGAGAGGTCCTTCCTGTTTGCACACCTCGGGGGCTAGGCCAGGAGGAGGAACAAAAACAGCCTTCATGGTACAGGCGGAGGGGAGGGCAAAGGGAGAGGACTGGGGGAGAGGAAGAGAGGGAAGACATGGAGGGGAGGAGGAGGGGAAAGAGGAGAAGGTTACAGACCCAGCTCCTGCATCCCCTCGGCCAGCCCATCACACACCACACACACACACTGCCCCCCGTAGAGTCCTAGCACTGGGGAGGCTCATCCCCAGGTCACCCAGGGAGGTCAGGATCCAAGCTGGCTTTAGAAATTAGCTACCCTGTCTTTCCTACCTCCAGCCCAGGCTTGGGCCTAGAGCTGCCCAACTCAGAACCCCCTGCTTCACCTCCACCCCCGGCCCCGGCCCCCCACACCCACCCTCTACCTCTGGGTGTCCAGCTCAGTGGGTCTGCACACCTGGCCCCAGGCCCGGGGCTCCTGTACCCCGATCCAGGATCCCGGCAGGACCCCCTCCTGGGAGCCCCGCCCCCGTGGGCCGCCGACCCGCAGGTAATCCCCTCCCCCTTCCTGCCCCCGCAGCTCCAGCCCCTTCCAATTAGCCCAGTCTCGGATCCCCTCCGCTGGGAACGGCCGCCCCCCTCCGGCCCCCTCCCCCACTCCGCTCCCACGTGGGGAGCCCCGCTCCCAGGCCCCGCCGCCCTATTCAAGGCGCTCTCCTCCATTGTCTCCGCCTGCCACTCACTCAGGCCATTAGCATTTCTAAAGCCCGCTTCTCCTGGTCGCCGCTTTGGCCTCAGCCTGGACAGAGGAACTTAAGCCCTACAGAACAACTAACAATTCCAACTAACCTTCAAGAGCACCTTGGAGTATATAATTCACTCTTCTATGTAGCCATTTCATTTGCTTCTCTCCACAGCCCTTAGCGGTGGGACACTGACATCCCGAGAAGTTCGGTGATTTGCCCAAGGTCACAAAGTAATTTCTAAAGCCAAGATTTCAGCTTAGGTTTGTCTGATGCCAGAGGCCACATTCTTTCCACTACACCACCTTGCCTCTCTGTCAGGCTGAGCTTGCTTCTGCTTGGCTGGGCTTTCTTAAAAGGTGAGCATGGCGGCTTGATGCTCCTGGGGAATGGTTGCTGGATTCAGCCTGCAGAGGAGGTCCTGGGTGGTTTCCCTGCTGCTGCTAACCCAAGGATTCCTAGGTGGTGACTCCAGGCCACTGCCTGGGGAACACAGCCTGGCTTAAAGCGCAGCATGGAGAAGTGGTTAAAGGCTCCGGAGTCAGATGCCAGGTTCAGATCCTGGCTCTGCCACTTGACAGCAGGGTGGCCTTAGATAAGTGACTTTGTGCCTCAGCATTCTCTTCTATACAACGAGGAGGATAATAATGGTACCTAGCTTGTAAGGTTGTAGTGAGCGTTAGTGAGTTAATGTGAGTAAAGGACATAGAGTAGTGCCTGGACAGCACTATAGGAGCCTGGCAGCGTCATTATGTGCTCATCCACAATTCTTCTGAAGTCAGGAGCAACGTGGTGTGCGCAGAGAATAGCTTTATTATCAGATAGCCTAGAATTCAAATCCTGGCTCTGCCATTTACTAGCTGTGTGACTTTGGATAAATGACTTACCCTCTCTGGGCCTCAGCAATAAAATGGAGATAATCATGGTTCTCGCTTTCCAGAGTTGTTATGAAGATTAAGATTTGCCCAAGTGTTTTCCGAAAAGGTAGAATACCATAGGCACTCTATGCTTTAAAAATTATTATTAATAATTCTGTTCAAGACCATATTTAAGATCTTTAAATCCTTTGCCTCCTCCTGCCTCACCTCTGACCCAGGGAATGCCTGTCTTCCCTCCTGGGCTCCAGTTGCTTCCTAGGGTCTGGTCTACCCCAGGACCACAGTGGACAAAGCACTTTCTGAGTCTTCCCATGGACACTGAACATGCCAAAGACAGCCAGAGGCCACCAGGAATCTTCATGTTTGCACCCCTGTTTTCCTTTGGGTGAGCTCAACACTTGGAAGTTTATAGAATCCATTTGCAACTGTTAGTTATGGCATCAGGGCCTCCCTCACAACCACTCTGGGCCACAGTAGCACAGGGAAGGCTCCGTTCAGTCCCACCTTGCAGATGGGGATGCCGAGGCTCAGAGAAGGGAAGAAACTTGCCTACAGCTCCCATGGCCAGGAGCTGAGACCAAGTATTCAACACAATGCTCTCAGGGGTAAGGCACAAGCAAAATACCCCCTTTTTCTGTGTCCTGGTACCCACTTGCAAGATTTGCCCCTCTAGGCACTTATGCTGGCCTATTCCACCTTCATAAACAAATCTGGAATCATCACAGAAAAATCATTTCGTGAACTGGAAGTACAATTAATCCTACAGACGTTTGACCTTGGTGATAAGAAGGTCACTTTACTCCAATACTAACTTTAAACAGGTTATACTTTCTTTAGAAGAATCTTTTTAATAGGCCAACATTGTTCCAGTTGGATTATAACTAGTCCAAACCACTAGGAAATGCCCTTGTCTCCTCAACTCTCAGGATCAGAACCATAGTGAAAAAGCTTATCTAGAGGCTCTAGGGTTTCAGTTTCAGCCAGTGACTCTGGGTGGGGTGGGGAGGCAGGGACATGCGGGTCGTGGATTACAGAATTCCCAAGGGCGTGTGCAGTTGGTAAAAGCATCTTTAATATACCTAGTTTTCCCCCATGGTCTAAACTCCATAAAGTCAAGCTTGTACCAAACCTTTTTGGTTGGTGTGTGATACATAGAACATGGAGGGGGGTGTACACGAGAAACACTGAGCTGGCCAGGTTTTCTAGAAAGGCGAAGCCCGATTGCCCGCTACGCTGTCGAGCTCACCTCTGCTCAAACTGCTCCTGTGACTGGAAAGGTGTCCAGTCTCTATTTGCACAGATTTAGGAGTCTCTTGGTGATAGTCCAAGGCCAAGTCCACTGGTCATGAGGAATAAAGGGCCAAGCTCCAGGTAGCCAGGGATATTTCTAGAAGAGGCCACAGTTGTATGCTCTGGAGAAAGGGAGCTCTACCAGTGCTCATCACTTCCTGGGCTTTGTTCTTACTGATAACTAGATACCATGGACGTGTAGGGGGGACAGGAGGGGTGTGGGAGTAGAATGTTCCAGCTAGAAGGGTCTTTAGGCAAACCCTCTTATTGTAGTATCCAGAGAAGGTGAGGGGGTTACTCAGGCTCACCGGTGACTTGGCATCAGTACCGAGAGGAGAACCCGGGTCTCTGAACCCCCGAGTCGGCATCATTTCTGCCCCCCCAACAGTGCACCATCCCCCCTCCCCAGGTTAGTTTAGTTATGTCTGTCCCCGGCGTTCCTCAGGCCCACAGTCTGCCTCTAGATTTATGCTGTTCCGTTCGGTAGTGCCCAGGTCAGATGTGCTGGAAGCATAAAATACACACTGAATTTGGAAGACTGAGTGTGGAAAAAGAAAGTAAGAGATCTCATTAATAATTCTTATACTGATTACATATTGAAATGATAATAGTTTGGATATAGTGAGTGAAATAAAAGACATTATTAGAATTCATTTCACTTTTTTAGTTTTACTTTTTTAACCTAGCCGCTAGAACATTCCACACGTGGCTTGCATTATATTTCTATTAGACAGCAATGTGCTAAGTATCCAGCAGCAGTAACCATCCTGTCAGTTCTGAAGAGATGCCTGGACAGGGCAGGATAGGTAATGGAGGAAGGTCCCAGCAGATGGCGAGGAGCCAGGGCCCAGACTGGCAGGCGGGAAGGTCAGTGAGCCCCGAGTCAGAAGCTGGGCCAGAGTCAGGCAGGTGGGTGATATCCGGAAAGGAGACTCTGATAGGTAGCTCATGGAGGCAGAGCCACAGGGCATGGGGTTGGGAGGCCTGGCTGCAATCTTGGGAACCCTGGGAGGATAGGGAGAGGGCAGCAGTCCTGGAGGGCAGTGATTACATGCTTAAGAGCCTGATCTCTACACCGGGCTGAATCCCAGTTCTGCCACTTGCTGGCTCTGTGACCTTGGACAACTCTGTGCATCGGGTCCCTCTTCCGTAAAATGAGAGTGATGTTGAGAGTTCCTATGTCACAGGATACATGTAAAGCCCTTGGAAAAGTGCCTGGCACATGGTAACAACTCGAAAGCTGTTGGTTATCATTATGATCATTACTCGTCAGGGAAGCAAACCAGGATTGTACTCTTATGGTGTCCTTCTGCAGTCCTAGGATGGGCCCAGGCTGATGGGCTAGGGCGCTAGCTGTTGGATCTGGGGTACAAGGCAGAGGCACACATTGGTGTGAGACCAGCTGTGGATGTTGTTGACCCCCAAGCCAGGAGTCCCGATGAAGTTTCAGCTGAGGTTGGGGTCAACCCTAGGGGCCAGGGTGTTGGCTCTGTGGCCACAGCTGTGGGCATAAGAGGCTGCAGGCCCAGGAAACCAGGCAGCTCAGCCCGACTCGGGTCCCCCACTGACCTTTCTGGGACCATCCCTAGATGTGAGAGGCTTTGTCCCAGCCCTGCCGTGCATAGGGATTCTGGGCCTCGACTCTGCGAGGGAAAAATCACACAGAGACATATAAATCCCCCTGTCTGTAGCTCAAATAACAAGACCCAGCTCTTGCTGCAAAGCGAGAAGCAGCACTCGACTGCTCCAAAAGCTGTCTTTGCTGCCACTTCTGTTTGTGCTCGTCTCTGGGCTTAAAGAGCACGTCCAAGCGGACACAAGACTCCATTGATATTCTCGGTCATGCCCAGGAGTTGAGCTCTTCTTTCCCCTGATGATGGGGTTGCAGCCTGGGTCTGGCCCTGCAGATAGCTGAATCCTTGAAAGTGGGTCCTGCTCCCCTCCCCCCAACTCTGTTTGAGGCCCCGCCGAGAGGGAAACGCAAGTGTCAATAGTAGACTCGGAACAAAAAGGATTTAGGAAATACTTGTTAATATCTGGCTTAATCCAGCGAGGCGTGAGGCACTGGAATAGGAGACCCAGTGAGGCTGGGATGATCCACCCTGAGGAAGGGAGTGATTTCTGGTTCCCCCATGGCTGATATTCCCCCTCAACTTCAGAAGTGGGAAAGAAGCTTGCCCATCTGGTTGGAATTTACTGCAAGAAAAAAAAGAGAGATGGAGAGGGAGGGAGGGAGGGAGGGAGAGAGAGAGGGGAATGATGAGGACGTTTGTGTGTGTGTGTTTGTGTGTGTGTGTGAGAGAGAAAGAGAGAGAGAGAGGAGGGTGCGAGTACAAGAGCATGGAAAGAGAATCTAATCTCCTTGGCCACCGTCTCCCCAAACCTGTTCCTTAGCATTGATCTTTGGCTGCATTGGCCTAGATACCCGCAGTCGGGAGTTTTCAAAGGCCCCCTGGGGCCAGGGCTTTTAGCATATAGTAGGTCATGGGTGACTGCTGGGCTGCTAGTCTTAATGGTTGGGTAAGGCCAGGCCGGATCCCTAGGCCCAAGTAGCAGAGCGACCGTCGCCAGATGCTTCTGGAAATGGTGTACGTGTGTGCACGCGCCAAGTGTGCGTGCATGTGTGTGGGCGTGTATGTGTAGTGGTGGGTATCTACAGCCAAGCCCTGCCAGGAGCACAGAGGGCATCCAGAGACAGCCTCACCTGGCCTCAGGTGGGCATGAATGGAGATGAGGGCTAGGGCAGACCTGGCCAGGGGGGGGGCAGATATGAGAGGAGGGGGGAGCTGGGCAGAGACGGTAACAGGGCTGGACAAGACTCTCCTCCTAGGGGAAGGCCTAGCCAGTGGCAGGCTGGAAGCCCTGTTGCCGGAGATAAGGTCACTGGCCCTGTCACCTGAGCTGGGTGCTCACCGTTTGACCACGCTGCCCACAACCAGCTATGGGTGTTTGAGGCTGGCCTGGGCAGTGGGGTGGAGGTGGGGTGGCGGACACTAGTATAAACCTCCTCGTGGAGGACCACGGCTACCAAGCAAATCGAGAGAGACCTTTCAGACTTCACAGAGAGCCCATGAAAGAGTGAGCCCAGAGCCTTGGTTGGAGCCGGGGCCAGACACGCTTGAGAGGGCTGGGGCACCTGCTTTCCTAGAAAAATCAGAGAACCCTGAGAAAGGGGAGCAGTGTGAAATGAAAGGAGCACTGGACAGGGAGTCAGGAGGCCTCTGATCTAGACTTAGTCCAGAGTCTGGTCTGCGCCACCCTGAGCGATGTCTTCCCCGCTCTGGGCCGCAGAGCCTCTATCTCTGCAAGGGCCGCGCTCCATGATGGCGAATGCCAGCCCTGATTAAGTCAGGACTCAGCGAATCAAGATATAGAGATTCTATTCATATCTGCAGACATCTTTGAATCCTTTCCATCTGAAACTCAGTGGGACCTCCCAGAGCAATCATCCTTCCAGGCATACCCCCTCCCCCCAACAACTGCCCAACCCCAGATAGGAATCTTCACGAACTTGTCTTTAGGAGAAGGGGCGAGCTGCTTCCCACCTCTCCCATCTCACGTGCACCTCTGGAAGTCCTTCCTGTATCTCCCTTTCATCCCTTCTTTATACTAGGGTTCTCTGAGGTCTCTAGGGTCCCATTTTTAATTTCTTTTGTTTCCCCCAACCAAGGAGAGGAAGAATCTGACTGCACATCTGTTTGGAATTTGGGGGTGGGGGTAGGGAAATGAGGCAGCTTGCTTCTCCTGCACTCCATGAGTTCCAGGGTGGGGAGAACGGTGAGAGCCAGGGCCTCCCCCTCCCACCCCCCATGGTCCTTGTCAGCTGCCTTCTCGGCCTTTCTCATCGCGAGACAAACAAACAATCAGGAGGCAGACCTGAAACCTTGTGTGGAGACGGCAAACAGCATGGCTGGGCTCCGGCCTTAATGGGCCCCAGCCCCGGGCTGTCTGCTCCCGCCCTGCCTGCCTCCAATGTGTTTCTGATTTGTACTGAGCTAGCGGCTCTGCCACGCTGAATGTGGCAGCTGCCTGAGCCCCGCCTCTCAGGGATCCAGGGGTGGGAAGGTTGGGAGAAGCCAGCTTGGGGTAGAGGCCATGGCAGGAACTTCTGAGACATATACACAGACGTAGCTGGGGGAAGGGGTAGGAGGAGGGATGGATTTCATCTGGCTATAAACAAACATGCTTCTCATTTAGGGACCTAGGGGTGCCAGTCACCAGATCCCACTTACCCATTTTCCAGGGGGCAGGCAGAGCTAGAACTGGAGTGGGGATGCTTAGGGACTAGAGTGGACTCTTTTCAAGGAGTCCTGCTCCCAAAAGATGGTAGGGATTTTCTGAGGATGGGAAAGGCAGAAGTGAGTGTGAAGAAAATTAAATTCCAGGAAGTCTTGAATCCAGAAAAGGCAAAGGGTATGGAGACAGGAAGTTCAGTGTCTGCAAAGTAACCAAGCAGAAAGAGCCAGAGAAGGCAATGTTTCTGATCGTCCCCACCCCAAATCCTAGAATGGGAGAACTTCGGATGTCATGGGGTCATTTACTATACACCCTACTTGCTCCAGGTAGCAAGTGTTTATCAAAACGTGGTCCCTGGGCCTGGATGGCTTGACCCTGGGCCACTAAGCGGGGTGGCGGGGTGGGGGTGGGGGGGGTGGGGGGGGGGGAGGTGGGTGTATCCTTTCATTTTGCTCGTTTGCCTTGCACGCCTACCCTTACATTCAGATGGGCGACTTCTTGAGCACCTGGGCAAAGCATCTTGGAACAATTTCCTTTGCACTTTCATCCTGGCCCTCTGCATTAAGATAATACCTATAAAAAAAAAAAAAAGATAATACCTATACGTTCTTCAATGCCGAGGGGACTAGCTAAGGAGATAAAGAAGTTGGCCACTTTTTGGCCAAAGTGGTTCTCCCAAATCATCTGGTAAAATCAGCTTCCTTTTTTATCCCCCCACATCATTCCCAGGTCTTTAAGCCACTGCTTCCCGTCTCAGGGATGGCTTCATCACTGGAATTTGGGCTAAGATTGGGGTCAGGGTCAGAGTTGAATTGAAACAACTGGCTTCACTCTGTAGACCTAACCGGGGTGCATGGAGACATCCCTTTAGCCCTGGCACTGAAAGCTGTCTGACGGCTGCCCTCCCAGCCTGGGCATAGCCTAGAGATTGAACTGGTGGGAAGCCAGGCCTGGTGGGTAGTGGGGTGCTTGGCCAGCTGGGCAAGAAGATGAGAGGCCACAGAGAACCTTGGGCTCTGCCCACAGAGGAGAACCCGGCGAGCCAACAGGGCCAGTCTGGGCCGCTGAGATGAGGGCTTGTCCCGTCTTTGCAGCTTGCCTTCCAGACCCCCGTTCATGAGAGTGTGGGAGGGTGGGAGAGCAGAATGTCCTCAGGAAAGAAGCCTCTGGGACTCTGTGGCTTTGTGGCTATTTATTCCTCCTCTTGCTTTTTCTCAAGCCCTAAACGTTTCTCACAGTGTCTAGCCAGTTCCAGTTATGCAAGCAGCATTGTGTGTTAACAAGAAAAAGTGGTATGCGGAATCCAAGAGCCTTTGTCCCCCAAGCCACCCAGTACTTCCCTGCTAGCTGTAATGTCAGGCCCTGCTGTGAGGAGCGGGGGATGGAGACCGTCTCCATAACCATCGCCTCTGTCACGCAGTGGGACACATACCCTGGGCTTGTGTGTGCGTGCGTGCCCGTGCGTGGTGTGGTGTGTGGGGAACACACACATCGTCCCGAGGACCTTTGGGAGTGAGGGGCACTTGGCTTAGCCTCACCAGTGTCAGGGTGGTCAAAAGGGGCTGTGGCAGGCATCTCTCTCCAAGAGGCATGGCCCTTATTCACAGCCAGGAGGCCCTGCCTCTGCTTCCCCAGAGTTCATCTCTCGTCTTTCTTATTCTTTCTCCACCCTTCCTGGTTTCCCCGTGGCTCTCCCACGCCCAGAAACCATCGAGTCTGGGGCTGAGGGTGCTGCTATAGAGGCGACAGAGACAGGCGGTAGCCAGGGGAAATAGTGGGTTGCAGACACCTGCTGGAAAAAACAAGCTCCAGGCTGAGTTCTGCCGCCAATGGGCTACAGGATCTTGGAAAATTCATTCCCCAAGCTGAATCTTGGTTTCCCCATGTCAAACAGAAAGGAAGCGAGGTTAGATGAGGTGGCCATGAGGGGCACTGCCGCCCAGGCAGGTGAGGAACCAGGGCCCCACCTGCTGTGCCCACAAGGTGCGGGGAGGCCACCTGGTGCTGCCAGCGGTGCCCAAGGGCTCAGATTCTTTTCTTGAGGCAGCAGTTCCTTTAACCTTTCCACCTGCGGCCGGCCTCGTGGAGCCAGCCCTGGCTTTGAGGTGGGCTTGGGCCGGGCTCTTTCATGGTGATAAAGGGAGACAGAGCTCATTCATTCATTCACGTACTCATTCATTCATCCATCTAGTAATCATGTGTTGGTACCCACAGTGTGTCGGGCGCTGTCCAAATGGCATCCAGCCCAAGAGACCTATCACCCTCGTATCTCTGCGGTCAGAGGCCTCTGCCTGGCCCCTCCTCAGCTCAGCAATTCTCCTCCAGGCTCTAGAGAGGCTGCCCCCACTTCCACCGCACCCCTCTCCAGCCCAGGCTAATGTCCAGTAGCCTGGATAGCTGCCTGGCTGCTTCTCCAGGACACTCTCCACCTCTGCCAGAACAGGCCTCCACTCCTGGGCTTATATTTTGCAGGGTATTTAACCCTGTCTCTTTCTCTCTCCTGTTCTCTCTCAAAACACTGAAGATTCCTCCCCTTGCTCTGCTTTATCTAAGGTGTGGCTGGGTCCCAGGACTTCCAGGGGAGACTTCTGGATCCAGCCTACAATCATACAAATACCACACACACACACACACACACACACACACACACACACACACACACAC
>NW_021703779.1:57620606-57649625 GCF_005190385.1 Monodon monoceros | reverse complement strand
CACACACACACACACACACACACACACACACACACACACACACACACACATCCCAGCTCTGTGGTACTGAGCACCCATGCTCCCCCCGCTCCGGGAGCACCTCTGAGCCTGGCTCTTCTCTGCGCAGCTGTGGACAATCATATCGACAAAGAGAGACCCAGGGCTGCCGGCAGGGAGGAGCATGTGATTCAATGTGGGACTGGCTGTGAGCTTGGGCAAGGATGGTGGAGGGGATGTGGGGTGGAGGGGATGGGGGTGGGTAGGTGCCGGTGAGTAAGGATGGAGGGGTATGTGTCGGGGGACAGCCAGCTGGGGTATGTGTCAGAGCGAATGGGCTGGTGTGTGGCTCCATGTGTGACCCTCCCAGCAGCCGTCAGCCCACATTAGTGCACACGTGGGTGAGCCTGCACATGGGCACAAGAAGCAGCAGGGTACAGGCGAGGGTGGAAAAAAAGCATTGGCTGTGGGGGCAGAAGAGGTTTCTGGTCCTGGCTCTGCTGCCGGGTTTCTAAGGCCCTTCCCCAACTCTGGGCCTCAGTTTCTCCATCTGTAATCTGAGAGGGAGGAATCGGAGGTCTCTAAGGGCTATTGCACCTCTAACCTGCTCTAGTTCCTTCATGTTCTGTGCACTAGGACAGGCTCAGAAATTCTTCCTTTATGCAGAAGGAGGACACCAGGGAAAGACACACAAAGTCACCTCTGAAATATTGATGCAACTTCCTTTACTCTCATGTAAATCTCAGACTTTCCTTGCACTTTTGTCTTCCCAGAGCCAATGTCAGGGAAGAGGTGGAGGAGAGTGGGGCTGTGTCTAAGAAACCTCCCCTAGTTAAGGAGGGCTGGGGGTGGGAGACCCAAGGCCATTAGCCCTGAGCTGAAAGGAGAGATCCAGGGATGGAACGTGTTCACAGATGTATAGAGGAGGCTGCTGGGGAAGACTGCAAAGAGCCCATGATTGCTGCATCCCCACCGGGAAGGCCTTCAGGACAGCAGCCGTCCAGTGGAAGGTGGGGCATCTCTGGAGGCCAGCAAACACTGTGATTCCTTAGAGGATGGGTGTTACAGATAAGCAAAAATTGCAAAGCTTTCTGAAGATGCTTTTATTCACACCTTACATAGGACTCGAAATATGCCTTTATTGCCGGTAGTATTTTATTGGGAATGGCTTAGGGGGGCCGGTGGAGGCTAAAATCTCCCATGCCACTTTTGGTACCATCACTGCTGAGCTGGATTTGAATCCTGACCTTAGCACTAGCATCCCTGGACGAACTTGAACAAGTCACTCCCCTTCCTTCACCTCAGTTTGCCTATCTGTACAATGCTGGAGGGGCAGGGGGAACTTCCATTGGTCCCAAGGGCCTACGTAGCCAGCTCTCACATGCAATAATTCCAGGTTCTCCCAAGACCTTGAGCTGTGGAGAAGCTGTGGGAGGGGAGGTCCGTTCCGTTCACGTTCCAGTGAAAACAAGAGGCCAGGCTTTGGAACTCAGGCAGGGAAGCATACTTTCTAAGTCTCGACTGGAGATCAGAGAGATGAAGGGACTTGCCCAAGGTTACAGAGCAGGTGGGTGGCAGGGCCAGGTCTTCTGGGTCCCAATTCAGTGCTGCTCCATTGTCCCCCACCCATACGCGACTGATTTACCTTGGGGCGGCGTCTAGGAAAATGGATGGGAACTCAGAGAGCTCGCAAGAGCCACAGCTGGGTCTGAGAAGGTTAAATTCCCAGCTGGAAGCATTCATTGAGGCCTCCAGAAACCGGGCAGTCCTTACAACTTGCAAATAAGTACTTCAGGCCACAGGAAATGATCCCAGACCACAAGGCCCCGGGATTGCACCAGAACAGTCCTGCCTGCGTGTCAGCCAGCTTGTGGGAGAGGAAGCCTGGGGTGGGGAGGGGAAGAAGGCACCCTACAGACCCAGGCTTTAGGCCCAGCTCTGTTAGTCTGCTAGCTGAGGAACCTTGGGCAAGTCACGAACCCAGCCCCATCTGTGAACTGGTAGCAGTAGACAGTAGCTACGCAGGGTGTTGCTGTGAGGTATAACTGGATCTTGGGTGTGCAAAGGCATTGCAAACTGTAAAATGCTGTTCAGGTGGGGGGGATCGTTCTGTTCTGAGAATTGCTGCTTGTACACTTGACCACTGAGTAACTTCAAAGGAGGTCACCCCGGAGGTGCCATGTTCCAGGGCCACTGCTTCCCGTTTGGGGAGAGTGGGGAGAGCCGGTGATTATCTGTTCTGTGCGGGGGAGGTGAACGGATGTGCCCTTGGGGTGGGGGGGATATAGGAGCTGGAGGCCTGTGGAGCAGCCTTTCATGTGGGGGCTGAACCGAGGTGTCCTGAAGCAGAGCTGGGGCCTGTGGGCAGGAATGCCGTTCCACAAAGCCACGCCCCCATCACTGAGTCCAGCCTTCCTTGACCACAGCAGCGCGTGGGGACCTGGGGGCGGGGGGCGGGGCTTCTAGCCTTTTCTCTGGGAAGAATCTGCTTCCAAGAGGGTCCCAGCCAGAACACAGGATTTCCATTTCAATGCTCCCTGGCAAGCTGCCCTCGCCCGAAATCTGCTAAAGGCTCACGGAAAAGCCTTTAAAAACACACTAATTACAAACAATTCCTCGGCTTCTCCTGATTTCCCTCCACGCGGCACCGGGGGCGGGGCCGGGCCGGGCTGGGATGGGGAGTGGGCAGAAGTGGGGAGGGTTCACTTACTCGCAACTGCAGCTTTGTACATTAAAGCCCTGCCGGGCCCAGCCCCAGCCAGATCACTGACCCAAGGGGGCCAGGACTGGGTCTCCTGCTTCCTTCTGGGCGTCCAAAGGCCTAAGTGGGCCTGAGTCGTTGGGAGAAGCTATGAAAACCCAGAGCAGGCCCCTGGGAAAAGGCAATGGGTCTCCAGGAAGCCTGTTGTAAATGAAGTCAGAACAGGGATTTCAGGGAGCACCCCCTGCCCTCAGCTGGCTAGGTCTGGACCCCAGGCACCAGCCCTCAGTCCTGCCCAGGCCCCATTAACCCAAGCCCCTGTAACCTGTGCAGCCGTAGGCTCCCGAGTCAGGTGTGTGAAAGATGGATTCATTCCTGAATTCCCACCTCTGGCCCCACAGGGAGTGAGTGGGATGGCAGGTAACGGGTTTCTGAGCTCTCCAAGCCCAACAAAGCTTTTGCAAGGGCTCTCGACAGCTCTGGCCTAATCCGGGAGAGAGCCTGGGGCATCTTGGCTAAAGTTCGGTTTGCTCACAGCAACCCCTACAAGCAGGGCCCCAGCCCTGGAGGAGTCATTCTGTGCCTTTAGGAAGCTGAATGAAAGGAACCCCGTTAATCTGTTCTGACTGGCCTCAACTAATGTCTTTGTTCATGAAGAGGTGGGGGGGGGGCTGTTTCATGCCTCTCAGGCCTTTGTCCGATAATAACAATAATCGCCCACACGTACTCTGTGTCAGAAGCTGTTCGAAACATTTACATGTATTCCCTCATTTAATCTTTGCAACCAGCTCTGTGAGGAAGAAACCAAGGCACAGAGAAGTTAAGTGATGTGTCGAGGGTCACACAGCTGGTAGATAAAGCAGCTGGGCTTGAAATCCAGGTGGTATGGCTCCAAAGTCTTAATCACTGTGTCTGCCATGATGAGTGTGTGCCCCTGTGTCAGCCGTTCCACACGTGTTCTCTTATATACAGCAATTGTGTAAGGCAGACACGAATGAGGCAAGAAAGACTCATGGGGTTACGTGCCTTCCTCAAGGCCGTACCACTGGTAAGGGGCAGAGGTGGTATTTCAAAACCCAGCTCTGCCTGGGTCTTGACACTGACTTTCCTCCAACACCTTCGTCACTGTTGCAAACGCTCTGAGAACTCAGGTGCAATGTTGTATCTGTTGGGTGCTTAAAGGTGCACTGGGCATTTGCCTGATTGTTTTACATATATCACCTCATTTGAGACTTATACCTACCATGTGAGGTTGGGGGTGTCATTTCCATTTACAGATGAGAATACTGAGGCTCAAAGACCTTCTCTTCTGTCTTCCAATCCTCTGGCCAGGCCACCTCCAAACCATCGCAGCATTCACATACCCATTTCTTTTCTTTTTTCTTTTTTAACATCTTTATTGGAGTATAACTGCTTTACAATGGTGTGTTACTTTCGGCTTTTTAGCAAAGTGAATCAGCTATACATATACATATACCCCCACATCTCCTCCCTATTGCGTCTCCCTCCCTCCCCCCCTCCCTATCCCACCCCTCTAGGTGGTCACAAAGCACCGAGCTGATCTCCCTGTGCTATGCGGCTGCTTCCCACTAGCTATCTATTTGACATTTGGTAGTGTATACATGTCCATGCCACTCTCTCACTTCATCCCAGCTTACCTTTCCCCCTCCCCGTGTCATCAAGTCCATTCTCTATGTCTGCGTCTTTATTCCTGTCCCGCCCCTAGGTTCTTCATAACAATTTTTTATTTTAGATTCCATATATATGTGTTAGCATACGGTATTTGTTTTTCTCTTTCTGACTTACTTCACTCTGTATGACAGACTCTAGGTTCATCCACCTCACTACAAATAGCTCAATTTCGTTTCTTTTTATGGCTGAGTAATATTCCATTGTATATATGTGCCACATCTTCTTTATCCATTCATCCGTCGATGGACACTTAGGTTGCTTCCATGTCCTGGCTGTTGTAAATAGAGCTGCAATGAACATTTTGGTACATGACTTTTTTTGAATTATGGTTTTCTCGGGATATATCAGTAGTGGGATTGCTGGGTCATATGGTAGTTCTACTTTTAGTTTTTTAAGGAACCTCCATACTGTTCTCCATAGTGGCTGTATCAGTTTACATTCCCACCGACGGTGCAGGAGGGTTCCCTTTTCTCCACACCCTCTCCAGCATTTATTGTTTGTAGATGTTTTGATGATGGCCATTCTGACTGGTGTGAGGTGATACCTCATTGTAGTTTTGATTTGCATTTCTCTAATGGTTAGTGATGTTGAGCATCCTTTCACGTGTTTGTTGGCAATGTGTATGTCTTCTTTGGAGAAATGTCTATTCAGGTCTTCTGCCCATTTTTGGATTGGGTTGTTTGTTTTTTTGATATTGAGCTGCATGAGCTGCTTGTAAATATTGGAGACTAATCTTTTGTCAGTTGCTTTGTTTGCAAATATTTTCTCCCATCCTGAGGGTTGTCTTTTCATCTCGTTTATGGCTTCCTTTGCTGTGCAAAAGCTTTGAAGTTTCATTCGGTCCCATTTGTTTATTTTTGTTTTTATTTCCATTCCTCTAGGAGGTGGGTCACAAAGGATCTTGCTGTGATTTATGTCACAGAGTGTTCTGCCTGTGTTTTCCTCTAAAAAGAGTTTGATAGTGTCTGGCCTTACATTTAGGTCTTTAATCCATTTTGAGTTTATTTTTGTGTATGGTGTTAGGGAGTGTTCTAATTTCATTCTTTTACATGTAGCTGTCCAGTTTTCCCAGCACCACTTATGAAGAGGCTGTCTTTTCTCCATTGTATATTCTTGCCTCCTTTATCAAAGGTAAGGTGACCATATGTGCGTGGGTTTATCTCTGGGCTTTCTATCCTGTTCCATGGATCTATCTTTCTGTTTTTGTGCCAGTACCATACTGTCTTGATTACTGTAGCTTTGTAATATAGTCTGAAGTCAGGGGGCCTGATTCCTCCAGCTCCATTTTTCTTTCTCAAGATTGCTTTGGCTATTCGGGGTCTTTTGTGTTTCCATACAAATTGTGAAATTTTTTGTTCTAGTTCTGTGAAAAATGCCATTGGTAGTTTGACAGGGATTGCATTGAATCTGTAGATTGCTTTGGGTAATAGAGTCGCTTTCACAATGTTTATTCTTCCAATCCAAGAACATGCACATACCCATTTCTTAGGGGAAGAACCTTCCCCAGCCACGGTCTCATTCTCTTCAGACTTCCAGCTGGAAGGAAATGGAGCTTATTGAAGCCTTTATGTGTTGATTAGATGTTGGAGTCCCGGCTTTGCCACTTCAGGGCT
The DNA here is from genome assembly GCF_005190385.1 of Monodon monoceros. NCBI lineage: Eukaryota > Metazoa > Chordata > Mammalia > Artiodactyla > Monodontidae > Monodon > Monodon monoceros. Next base: position 57,643,622 of record NW_021703779.1, on the reverse strand, counting down.
GGGTGACTTGGGGTAAGTCTTTGCCCCATCTGAGCCATGACTACCTCATTCCAGGTGCGTGAGGCTGATCAAATGACAAAATGGGATGGGAAAGAATTTTGTAAACTCTAGAGGACTGTACAAAGGTAAATGGGGGCTATGAGATGAAGGTCCTCATCTCTGGGTTTCCATCGTTAGCATTCTGGCATGACCTCATTGCACACGTGTCCAACACATGTTTTGGCACCACTACTGAAACACACATACCAGCACCGGTAAGCTTCAAACAGATTGGTGGGAGGCGACTGTCCTTGCTCCTGAGTCGTCTCCTCCAGACATCCACTAGTTTCTTTAACCCTTCCTTCCAGGACAAGATTTCAGGAGTCCCTCCCCCAAGGCAGTTAGAGAAGGTGGAATGGTTAGGGGGCTTGGCATCATGCAGACCTGGGTTTAAATCCATGTTCTGTCAATTTCTAGCTGTGTGATCTTGGGAAATTCCCTTTTACCTCTCTGAGCCTCAGTTGCTTCATCTGCAAAATGGAGTTAGTATTGATATTATCAGACTGGTCTGAGGCTCAAATGAAAAGCCCTGGGCTAGGGGCTAGAGATGCGAAGATAAATAAACCTCAGTCCTTGATATCAAGTAGCAGGGAAGGAAGGTCAAGCAGTAGACAGATGGTCTCAAGTGCCACAGTGGAATTTAGCCAGGGCTCTAGGGGCCCAGAAGAGGGCTACTTATCTTAGTCTCAGAGGAGGAGGTGGCTTTGCAAGGATGGTAATGTGTAAGCTGGTCCTTGAAGGGAGAATAATAGCTAATAACAGCTAACACTTATACAGCACTTAATATGTGCCAGGCAGTGTTCTAAGTGCTTTACAAGCGTGATCTAATTTACTTCCTTATGAGATAAATACAACCTTATGAGAGAAAAACCTTTGTTATCCCCGTTTTACAGTTAGGGAAACCAAGGCACTGAGAAAGTTAGTGACTCGGCTGGTTAGGCAGTCAGGCTCCCTAGCCCACACTCCTAGCCAGCCCACCAAGCTACCCATGTGAGTTGGAGTTTGTCACCTGAAGAGGAGGCTGAGAGTACCAAGTGTGACATGAAAGAACACGGTACATGCCAAGGCTCAGAGGTGAGGTAGGTGAGTAGGGCCAGATCCTACCGGGCATTGTGTGCCAGGCTGAGAAACTTACACTCTACTCTGGAGATGATGGGGGAATTACTGGTGGATTTTAATTGGGGAATTACATGTTCAGATTTGTCTGCAGAAAAGGGCTTCCTGGCTGCAGCGTGGAGGCTGGTCAGAGGAGGTAGCACTCTGGTGGCAGAGAAATGATAAAGGTCTGAATTAGGGCAGTGTTTGTGGGGATGGAATGCTTGGGATGGATTCCAGAGCTATTAAGGAGGTAAAATTGGCAGGTCGTGGTAATTAATTAGATGTGAGGGGTTAGGGAGAGAAGGTATCTAGCTTGAGAGCCTGAGTGGATTGATAAATGAAACTAGCGGAAGTGTGGCCTGGGAGTATGATAAGTTCTACTTGGGACAAGGTGGGTCTGCAGTGTCTTCGAGATGACCACTGGGTACATGTTTATACCAGCTATAGCTTGCGGGGGTGGTCCAGGCTGAGGTGACATTTGGAATTCACTTGCCCAGAGGAGGTGGTAGAAGCTACAGGAGGGCCTGAGCCTGCCTGGGAAGCATCTATGGGGAGGTGAGGCTTGCAAGCAGCACCTTGGGGAACCCAACATTTAAGGGGGCTGCTGAAGAAGAGGGGCCTGGGAAAGGGACCGAGGAAAAAAACGGTCAGAGAAGTAGGAGGATGAACCGGGGAAGCTGCATCTAAGTAGAGCAGATAGAATTAGGGAGTAGAGATTTTCAGGAAGCTGGAGGGAGTCACAGATATCAAACGTGACTGAGAGGTCCACTGGAATTAAGGATAGAAAAGCATCCACTGACTTTTGTAATTCGATTTCTGGGGTCAGGGTGAGAGCTGAAGTAGGGATGGAAGCCTGACAGCAGTGGGCTGAGGTGGCAAGAGCAGGTGGGGAAGTGGGAACGGGTGAGCAAGGACCCTGGGAAAAGGAGCTAGAGAGAGACATGGGGTCAAGGGGTAGCCAAGAGCACATGATGGGAATGTTAGGTCCTTCCCTTCTGTCTCCTTTGCTCCCTGTCCACCCCCCTCCCCAACCCCATCGACTTGGGTCTCTGCCCCGAGCATGCTGGGGTTTGTCAGGGCCTTTCAACATGCCAGGCCCTCCACCTCTCCTCAGGCTTCCTCACGTCTACCAGCAGAAACCTCCCTTTGCTTGGCTCTGGAATCAGCCCCTGGGAGAGCAGATGAGACAGCAATTAGACCAGTTGCAAGGGCCATCCGCTCACAGCTCTGTGCCAGGGCAGGCCTGGTGGCACCCCGCCAAACTCTTCTGGGCCAGCCTCACTGCTTGGTCTCCCTCCCATGTGGTCCCCATGGGTGCCCTCCACGGAGGGGCTTCCGAGGAGCTGGAGGCCCGGAGTTGGCCTTGCCAACCTCTCTGGCCTCTGCCTGAGCTGGATGTCTGTGCATTCAGGAGCCAGGGGCAACCCTACCGATCCCAGGCCTGGGTTAGTGCCCACCAGTTGAAGGGCAGGGAAGGTGGAGTGAAAGGCAGGAGTGTGGGGCTCTCTTCCACACTCCTGCCCTTCACTTGTGTGATTCAAGACTCCTGTGTCTCCCCACGATGAATCTTCTGAGGATCCCAGCTCCTAGAAAGGGATCTGCCTTTGTCTGTGGGGTTGGCCCTTGGGGGCCTGCAGCATCTGTCTGCTCCATTGCTGCTCCATGCTGTCAGGACCTGATTTTTCCAGAGGCTTTTCAGCCTTGGTAGGAAGACTTCATCACCCCGAGAGTCATCCATTTCCCATCACTAGCCCCAGCCATAGCACACTCTTCTCTCTTCCTGTTTCAAGCTTTCCCTCGATGGCGGCCCCCTGCCTTTGACTTCACCCTTTTCAAAGCTGATATATCATAGAGCTATCATAAAATGTTCATCTATCTCAACTTTTGGGGGGGGGAGAATGAAGGCAATAAATACCTCAGTCTACTCTGCATTGAAAAAACTCTCCCTCCTCCCTTCCTTCCACAAGCATCTCAGTGTTGGGTCCTGGAGAAACAGAAATGCACCAGAGATCACCCCTGCCCTTATGGACCTCACCATCTGGTGGGAGACACAGACATGTCCACCAATCATTGAATGTCTTATTGAGGTGTCGTGCTGGGAGTCCAGGGAGGGAGTGCAAGGGAGGCAGTGATGGAGTTCTCACTAGGCACCCAGGAGACTTGAAAGGTCAGTAGGTATGTGGGAGGTACACAGGAGGCAGAAGAAGCAGTGTGGGAAGAGACCCGGAGGCAGACAATGGCCTGGTGGTTTTCAGGGATGTGGCTTGTGTTCTGAGTACCTCTCATGGTACAGATGGGGACACTGAGCTATGGAAAGGATGTCCTCCCCCAGGGTTTGACCCTTGTGAGGTGGTGGAGAAGAAGCAGAAGGAAGCTGCACGAAGCACAGCTTAAGGACTGGGGTCACCATGTTGGCTATGGGTGCCAAGGGCCGCTGGGCCTGGCAGAGATGGAATATGTGTGGTGGGCTGGGGCTGGCCATGGCTGTCGAGTTGACTGGTACTAGAGGCTCGAAATCCTCAGTCTTCTCATCTCTAAAGTGGGGATAATAGCACACACTTGTTAGGCCTCATGTGTGAGAGAAATGACATAATACCTATAAAAGGGCATTGGAAATATGAAGCTCTGTGTTCATTGGAAAGATCGTTGTTATTGGGGCCCCTCTTTCCAGCCCCCAGGTTAAAAGCTACCACCCTCTGGAAGCCTTCCCTGGCTCTTGCCAGCTGGGAGTCATAGCCCCTCTTCTAACAGGTTCTTGCCCAGCCTCTAGGAGAGCCCAAAGGCAGAGCTCATCTGATTTCTCTCTGCATGCACAGGGCCTAGCCCTGAGCGGGTTCCCCGCAGATCAAGACTCGCATGAACCCGTGTTCTGCCAGGCACACACACATGGCTAAACATACAAGCATGGACCAGAGTCCAGGGTCCCACACTTGGAGATGCCCTTTGGGTGCAGGCATTCTTGGGCATTCCCCACGGATGCCCACGCTCACCTCTACTTCTCTCCTGTGAGCCACAGCGCCCACACACGTGTGTGCCCCCTTCCACTTTCCCCTCATTAGTCTGCTGGACACAGTATCACTCACTGTAGTTTACGGGTGAAGAAAGTGAGGCTCAGAGAGGTGTCCTGCAGCCAGAAAAGCCTCACACAGGAGCCCTGGCGGACACGTGTTTTCCCAGGCCATGCCTTCCGCTCTGTTTCTGCACACGGGGCCCCCTAGGCTGACCAATTTCTGCTCCACATTGGACACCAGGAGCCATCAGTTTAACCTTGGGAAGGGCTTATGGAGCTGGTCACTTGCTGGGAGGGCAGTGCTGTTGGTGGGAATGGGGAGGGCGGGGGGTGGTAGGGTGAAGAGGGTGGTGGTGGGGTGTTGCAGTTGAGGAGGGAGGGGAAAACCGGATCAAAACCATGTCAAAAAGGAGGGGGGGAGGGGGGAAGAGAGAGAGAGAGAGAGAGAGAGAGAGAGAGAGAGAGGGAGAGAGAGGTTTTCATTCACAAAGAAATCATTATGGTTAATTTAATTCATTGTAGCGTTTAATACAGAAAAGCTTTTCTACAGAGACTGGGCATCAGGCCAACATTTATATATAAATGGGTTTTATTTTAAAAGAGAATGCAGTGAGGGGGATAGACTGGGGTTAGCCCTCTCACTCCCTCTCTGCTTCCCCCCCCCCTCCTTCTTTAGCTACCTTTCTGAGCCTATGTAGATGAGGAATTGGGTCTCCTACAAAGCAGGAACCCTCTGCTCCCCACTCCCGTGGCCCAGAATTTCTCTTATTTCTCTTCCCAAGGCTCTGCTTCCTCCACTTTTTCAGGACCATAGGGAGACCCTAGGCTGGGTCCAGCTCAGAGCTGCACTGAGAAATCCAGATCCTTGAATACTCTCCTTAAGATAGCACTCGGAGATCATTCCACCTGCCTTGTCCCCATCCAAGGCAGGCTCTACCTAGTACGTGGACGAGAACTTGAAGCTCGGGAAAAGGGGCACGACCCAACCGTGGTCACACAACTTGGTCAATGGTAATGGCAGAACTCGAAGCCGGGTCCTCTGCTCCCAGTCTAGTGCCCCGGGAGGTGCAGTCTCGCTACCCTGTCAGCTCTCCAATCTGTGCCCAGCATCTTGGGGGCCTGGCACTGCTTTTCCCTTGTACCTGAGTCAGACCCAGACGTACACTTCCAGGCAGTTCTACGAGCCTCTGAAGTGATCTCCCCATGCCCCCCACCCAATCCATCCTAGCTCTCCAGCCAGCTAATCAACTAATTCACGCTGTGGTGTCAATGGCAAATAATAACTTACTGTAAAGTACTCATGGTGCAATTTCAGGCTCTCTGGGCTTGCTGGAGGCTGGAAAAGAGCTGTGGGGATAGGCAGAGCTTTTAAGAGCCCATCACATTCTATTACAAACCATTTATCCGGCACTCTGTGTTAACCCATATTCATGGAGTCTGGGATCAAAGCATACTGACGGACACACTGCCATGGGTTGAGTGGCAGCAGCTTTTAAAGGAATCTGTCCGAGGAGGCCCCCAGATTTGCCTGCACTCATTTTCTTCCCAGCCCTGTAGCTCCAGCAGCAGGGTCCCAGGCACCCTTTCCTCCTGCTTTAGTACAGTCTGGCCCTGAGGGTGAAGGGAGCGTGTAAGAGTGAGGGGCCGTGGCACCCAATTGAGCTCCCTGGGGAGTTGTCTTCCTTTCCCTCTGTGCCCCCAGGTACCAGATTCAGGTTTCAGGGCCAGGGTCCGTGTTTCCTCACATGGTAGAACTGCCCACACATGCTCCCATTGGAGGGATAGGATAACTGAACCCAGAAAACTGAAGTGACATGCCCAAGGCCATGATGCTAGGATACAGTGGAGCTGCAGTTGGCATCCAGGTCTTGCAACCCCTGAGACTCACGGCTGAACAAAGTCCCCCCTCCCCCACCCCCAACAAGGAGGACCAGCTCAGGGTGGCTGGCCAGTGTCAGATTGAAACAGGAGCACAGGACGTTGCAAATGCCTTCTTAAGCTACCCACTGGGCGCTCCAACTCCTGTGGGTGGGGGTAGCTGCCTTGTCCAACAGGCTGAGGGTCAGGATGAAGCACAGAATCAAAAGAGGGAGCAGAGGTCCGGGTCTAGGCTCCGGGCTCAACCCTCAGGCCCCTAGAGAATGATTCCAGGGGCTTGGGGCTGGGTTCCAGGCCCTCAAGGAGGCCAGGAGTCCCCAGCAACCTTCCTGTGTGTCCCCAGGTCTCCCAGCAGCCTGGCTGGTATTTGGGGTTCAAGCCCAACGCAGTCCCACATCTGGATCCCGTTAGCTTGCTGCGTTCCTTCTTGGCCAGGAAGAATGCGTGCAATGCCCGAGGAGCTGCCGGACCGTGGACTTGCTGCTCAGACCGGGCTATCAAAGCCAAGTGGCGGGCAGCCGCCCCCCGGGGAGGGGCTTCCTGGGCCCTCCATCAGCGCCCTGCCGCTGCCGGTAGCTCCGGGTGGAGCAGCGCCCTTTCACCAGGCACTCGCTTCTGCCAAGGTGCGAGCCAAGCGGCTGGGCTGTGCCTGGCAGGCCCGCTGCTTCTGGTTAGCGGCTCACCCGCTGCTCCGGCCCTGCCATCCTTCCCCCAGACGGGAGCCGCCCAGATGGTCCCCCAAGTCCAAGGCTGTGGCCGGGGAAGGGCCGCGGGTGGGGCCGACCCCTGCAGCCTTCCACCAGCTTCGAGAAAACAGGCACATGGTTTCTCCTTTCTGAATCTTCCTTCCCGTCCCCTCTCTGAAGAGCTCCAGCTGGAACCGGCCTGCGTTAGAGGCAGCTATTATAAAATGATACTGAGGCCAGGACAGTCTTTTATAGTATATGACACAGTGGTGTAGAGTGAAGGTTCTGGAACCAGGCTGCCTGGGTTTAACTCCTGGCTCCGTTACTTCTTAGCCCTGTGACTTGGGGCAAGTTACTTAGTCTCTCTGTGCCTTGCGTCTCCCTCAAACTCTCTGTAAAGCCGCGGGAGCGATAGGTTCCCAGGTCATAGTATTGCTGTAGGGCTTCAACGAGTTAATATCCATGAAGTGTTTAGAATAGTGCCTGCCACATAGTGAGCACCCAGTAAATTACTATTGTTACACAGCTTATTTACATCCATTGACTCATTGGAGCCTCCATCAATCCTGTGACCTGGGAGGTTGCAGTGGAAAGCTGTGACTCCAAGCCACAGCCAGTAGGGGCAGGGCTGGGACGCAACAGGTCTCTCTGTCCTATTCCCCGCCACCTGCCACGCCAGCCACTGTGTACCTCCTCTAAGCTCAGCCAAGCAACAGTGGGAAGGAACTTTCACCCAGGCTGAAATTCTCACTTTTGCCACATAGCTGATGGGCCCAGGGGAACAGGATTTCTAAGGATTTCTAAGCCTTGAGTCCAGAGAAAGGTTAATCCCTCAGGCATGGCCACAGAGAGATAGTGTAGACCTCAAAGCTGGTGGCCTAGATCTATCTAAGGCCCTGAAGAGACCTACCCAGGGTCCCCCGAGACTCATCTCCCTAAGGGGACGATTCAGCTAGCCGGAGTGAGAAGCCAGGGGTCGGTGATGAAGCCGAGTGCCTGGAAAGGACTTGCGTCCTGACCCTGATCACTGTGGCCTGGCAATTGTGGTGCGGATGGGGGGTGTGAGGAGGTGTGCTGCTTTGAATAGTCAGCTCAGAGGAGGGGTAAGGTAACAAGGGAACCTAGGAGCCCTCCTTCTAGGCAGAAGGATACACTCCTTATCCCTCGGGAAGCCTGGGGTACCATGTGCAGCCGTCTTCCAGTCCCCATGCTTTCCAGGCAGCCCCTGGTCTGCCTCAGTGCTGCCTGATGGGGTAGGACACAGCAGAGAAATGGTAATCGGAGGAGTTCCTGGCTTTCTCCCCTCCTCACGTCCCCAGGCTGAGGCTCCTTCCCAGGCCTTCCCACAGCCAAGGGGATCCCAGCCAGCCCTGCAGGGAGCCGGCGTGAGAGCCTCCAGGGAATGTGACCACAGTTCACCCTGCCTCTGCCCGCAAGGCCAGCTGGCACCAAAGGCCTCAAGCACCCTTGCTAAATTGAGCTCCGAGATTTGCTGAGGATTGAGGTCTGGACGCAGGAGAGGGAGAGAGGAGCTCCAGAGGATGCTGCTGATACAGAACTCTCGAGGCACATCCCTAGGGGCTGCTTGAACAGCAGAGGCTGCTCCCCCCACACCATGGGGTGGACAGAGAGGAGAGCAGGGCCTGAATCTTGGGTTCAAGTCCACACGCAGCCAGCTGGTGGGTGATGACACTGGGCTGGACAAGTCACCCTCTCCCTGCCTCTGTGCCTGCAGATCTTCATCTGTATACAGAGGTAATACTGCTGGCATCTCAGGGCTGGGGTGAGCATGGAGGAGGTGACACATGAAAAGAGCCCTGTACGGAGCCAAGGAGATGCTCAGAACGGACTCTCCCACATTACCCATGCCCTCAGCGCACACAGCTTTGTTCTGTGTCCTCGCTTCCCTCGTCATGGTCATTTGTCATTTGGGGGCTCCCCTCACCCCCTCCTCATGGCATCCTGATTTCTTTTTGAGAAGTTCCCTCTCCCCATCTTATGTGGCCGTAGTGGGGGTAATCTAAGGCAACTGCTTCGACTCTGGAGGCCAAAGGGGCTGGTGCATGACTGGAGCTCCGCCAAAAGGCTGCTCCCTCTTGGAGCAAGTGCCACAGCGGAGGGGTGGATGCCATGACCACGAAGGCATCCTGACCAGGCCCTGTTGCACTGTGCTTCCTGCTTCACGGCTGCTCAGAGCTTCCCTGGCTTCTGCTCGCTCTCACGTCTGCTTCTGCATCTCCCATGGGTTCTGAGAGCACCCCTCCAGGAGTCTCACTACAAATTTCCTTTCTGTTCAGTGTGACCCATTTCGGTGTCTGTGTCCCCTCCGAACCCTCCCTCCTTCACCCGCCACCAGATTGGGGGGGGGTCGACACCCTACCTCTGCCCCCACGGATCCATTCTCAGGGCCTAACACACTCCCTGACAGACTCCTGGGCCCTGACTGGGGCAGAGGGCTATGATTTGCTGGAGGCTGGGTAGGTGCGGTTAGCTCTGGGGAGATCCTGCTTGACAGGCGCCGGAGGAAGCCATCTGCGATGGAGGCAGAGGTTGGGACGGATGACTTCCAGAGGTGCTGGGCAGCCTCGGCTGGGGAGACCTTAGCCACACATGCTCGGTCCTTGTAAAGGGCTGGCCCCGAGTGGGCACTAGCTTTCTTCCTGTTCTTGCCTAGTACTTCTGCTGCTGTTGGGCTAAGAAGACGAAGGTCAGTGAAGAAGCATCAGGCCCCCACCTGCAGGCCAAGCCTAGCGGAGCAGTGCCCGGGGGTTGGGGGGGGGGGATGGGGGGGAAGTTGGAACTTTGTTCTATGCCATCTGCACACAGACATAAGGACATACGGAGGCATAGAACTGGTTTCATTTTTCACAAAGGGGTCTTACTCTACATGCACGCATGTTTTACAACTTACTTTATAACCTTAACAGTAGGTGTGGGGCATCTTTCCATTCTGCATGTGTTGGTCTACCTTATTCTTTTCAACAGCCATATCAGATCAGATTCCATAGTATGGAAAAGTTTATTAAACCAGCCCCCTAATGATGGCCATTTAGGTTGTATACAATTTGCCCCTCCTAATATACACTACAATTTTATGTATATCATTGTGCATGTGTGAGGACCTCTGTAGGGTAATTACTCAGAAGAGGAATGTTGGGTTAAACAGTTATATTTTATCCTATTACAACTCTGTCCCCCCAACTTGAATGTAAGCTCCTGGCGGACAGGGTCAGGGTCGCACAGCACTGGGAGAGAGGGAGGGAGATGAGGAAGAGATCAAGGAGGTGAAGATGGAAACCTTCCGAACTGCAGGTAAGAGGATGTCTATTTCTACCTGGTTCTCCTGGGGAAAAACATCTCCAACACCAGTTCTGGTCTTCTGAGGACACAGGGCACTGAATCAAGAGCCACCTTTCTGGACCTCTGGATCTGGCCCACATAGAGTCACACTTTAGAGGAATCCTGGCTTGGGTGAGCCAAGGCAGGAGCCAGCAGCCTCCCTCCTTACATCGAGCTGGGGACAAGCTCACAGGCAGGATGCTTGGGCAGTGCTTCCACCCCCCCCCCCCGCCTTTGTGGCCCCTGGGGCCTGCATTGCCTCCAGCCTGGCGTGCCTCCTTTCCCTCCCTTATTTGCCCTCCAGAGGCCAGGGTCTCGCCCCCTCCTCCACCAGGGCTTCACACCTCCAGAGAGCACGCCCAGGCAAGGTAGGGCATGGAATTCAGAGAGCTTGCAAAGTGGACAGCTCACTGGCAGCACCTGGAAGGGGTGGGTGGAGTGGAGGCCAGAAGCTGGAGAGTTTTCCTTAATAACAACCTGGCGCCCCAATTCAGTGGTGGCTCTGCCTGCCTGCAAGCCCGCTCACGACCCCACCACCCCCGCCCAAGAGGAGCCTTCATCTTCAAAGCTTTCTGGGAAACAGTTAATTAACCCCTGCAGCCCTACCGCCTGTCCAGGGGGCTGCTGATTCCCTCATCTCTGTGGGGCAGGGAAAGGGGAGGGCAGTGAAACTGAAGCTTAGAGAAAGGGTATGGAGCTGAGACCCAAGTGATCTCAGCATCCCAGACAAGGAAGCTGCCTTCCCTTCCAATCCTCCCCAGGCCTGCCCCTCAAATGGCTGGTGGGACCTCCGGAGGCCAAGCCATATAGTGAAGGGGCTATGGGTTAAAGAGCTTATCTTGTAACACAGTTTATTTTAGCTCAGTCCTACCATCTCCCCGTGCCTCAGTTCCTGCATCTTTAAAACAAGAGAGATTAATAGCACCTAGTTGTCAGGACAATTGGGACAATCTAATGGGACATGGGAAGAGCAAACACTCTGGGAACTCTGTCCAAATAAAGATCGGAAGAAATCAGGAGTAGCTGGAAGCCGTATCATGGATGGAGAGGGGTGGCTGAGTGGAAGGGGGAGTGGGTGAGGAGGTGGGCCCCTTTTTCTCTGTGAGCAGGGGCTGCTGCCCAGCACTGGGCAGAGGGAGAGAGTTGATGGCAGCTGGGGGTGGGGGGGGCGGAGACTTGCTCCCTGGCATCTTCTTCTCTTTCCTTGTCCTCACCCACTTTTTTCTCCTCCAAATTTTACACACACACACATGCATTCGTCTCTGCATTTGTGTGCACGTGTGTATGCAAACACACACAGACGCACACATGCACGCACACACACACACACACACGCACGCACACACACACACACACACACACACACACAAAGGCACCCAAATGAGCAGGAGCAGCCCTGGGGAACGTCTCATACCTTCCCATGTGACATATGACAATGCAAACAGCATCCAGCCACAGGAAGACGCTCAGCCCAGGTGCGCAGAGTCTAAATGAAGCCAGGGAGGGATGAAGAGGAATTAGGTGGTGAGCTGAGTGCCAAATGAAACAGCCTCCTTAAGGAAGCCTTCCTTTTCTGTTCTCGTTTTTCTGACCACCTTCAATACTTCATATGTCCCTTTCTTAGGGCAAGTACCATAATTCTCCTCCTGTTCCGGTTATTTCTCCCTATGTCCTATTTCCCCTATGAGACTGGAAACTCCCCGAAGGCAGCAATAGGGTTTTGTTTCTCAGCGTCCCCTGCCCCTGGCATATGGGGAATTAGCATGTTCTGGGTCGCCCCCTGGTGCCATGGGAGGAGGGATTTAATCTCCACACCCATGTATGAGGTCGGCCTCACCTTCCGCATTTTACATATAAGGACACTGAGGCTTCGAGTGGGGAAGTGACTTGCTCAAGGTCATGCAGCTAAGGTGAAGCAGAACCAGGACACCAACCAAAGCCAGTGCTTCTCCGCTTCCTCTTACAGCACTCTGCTTTTTCTCTGGGAGTTTCTAGGGGGCTACCTGGGCTGGGTGTGCAAGCTGGGGAGGGCCAGCACCTCTTCTGGGGGTTCAGAGAAACCGGCAGCAGCCTGACTTGAAGATTGGCTTGGCCCTCGGGTACCTGCACCCACTGTACCCTTTCCATGCAATGAGCTAAGAGGCAGTGGCCACTTGCCCTGTGTACCAGGTGACTGGGGAGGAGGAAGCCCAAACAGGGAAAGTTTTGGCCTTTGGCAGCAGAGCCCGGGACAAGACCAAAGCTCAGCCAGGCCCCTTGGGGGTGTGCTGGGAGAGGCTGAGCTGGGGTCTGCTGCTGCTCTAGCCTCCTCCTCAGGCATGGGCCTTGGGGTCAGGACAAAGTGCTTGGAGCGCCAGTGAGAAACTGAGTGCCCCCTGAAGCCAAGCCAGGGACTGGGCTACTGTGGCCAGGCACTGTGGGTGGAGGAGGGGGCAGCCTGGTGCCTGGTAGGAGGGGTGGCCAGGTGAGCCGCCCTAACCCCTGAGGAGGAGGAGATTGGAAGTCCAGAGCAGGAGGCTTGTTTCTCTGGAAGGGAAACTTTCAAAAACACTAATTGGTAGTTGCAAGTAATTAAAGTAATTTACTCAGATTATAAAGAAATTTCTTAAGAGTGATTAAGCAACTCTGGCTGTGTATGGTTGTTGATAATGACTTCCCCAGGGGGATTAGCACACTTGGCAGGGTATAATAGGGATGCTCACACCCAGTGGGTCTTGAATCTTTGGCATGGGGGCGGGACACAAAAGCTGGGGTCGCTAGGGACTGCTGAGCCTCACTGGTGGGGATTGACGTCAGGCCTGAGTGTGCCCGGAACTCCACATGTACCAGGCGTCCTAGGCCACAGACACGTGTGCAGACACACTCACTCATGTGCACAGCATACACGTGTCCTCACACAGAGCCCCAGGCCTGGACCCAGGCGTGTACGTTTCCCTAGCTGCACAAAGAGACCCTGGCGATCATGCTCCTGTAGACACAGCGACTTGTATAACTCACATGCACTATATTCTGTCCACCTGGTCACCGACACAAATCAGTGTCGACAGGCACAGATACTGGCATAGGGGCCACACCCATGCCCAGGCACTGCAGAGATTGCCACACCCGCTTACAATCAGGTACACACATGGTCGCGGGTGCATGAGGGACAGACACTATTTACACAAAGAAATACACATCCACAAATGCAGTGACACATGTGGACAGAAGCATGTATACAATCACACACAGTTCCAGACGTCTCTCTCAACCCAGACAAATGGAACCCCAAATGCATAGACTCAGACATTTGTACAGAGCCTCATGCACAACTGTGAACTGACCTAGACACGCAGCTATCACACACACACACACACACACACACACACACACACACGCTGTTGGTTCTGCAGTGTGCTGACAGCTGCTTGCTGCCCAACTTCTCAGGGTACTCAGAGGTGGTTGAGTCAGGATCCAGGTGTTCCCAGGAGCACTGCTCTGTGGATCCCTCACCTGGCCACTCCTCCCCAGGTCACACCAGGTGAGTGGGAGGTGGGTCAGAAGTGGAAGGGGAAAAGAGCATGGGCTGGCGCAGGGGCACGGCTGAAATGAACTCTGAGGAGCCCTCTGTGACAGCAGGATGGAGGTCACAGGGCACAGGCTCCAGGCCCAGAACATCACTTTCTAGCTATGTGACCTATCCACACATGTGTCCCTTCACATTTCTGACACTTCCTTTTCTCACCTGCAAAATGAGGATAATAATGCTGCAGGTTGGTCTTGAGGATGAAATAAAAGAACGCACGTGGGAGCATTTTACACGCAATAGGCTAGCAGCAGATGGAAATTTCCTTCCTCTGAGACGCAAGGGACTGTCTAAGGCGCCCCTTAGCTAGGGGAAAACCTCCTCCGAAACTCCCTGCAGAAGGTAGGCGGGACTTGGCTCTGCTGCACCCTCGGAGACTCTCCGTGGTCCAGACTACTGGCCTCCAGACTTGCAAAGTCTGATCCAAAGCAGCCAGTGTCCAGAGCCCTTCAAGCCTTCAGGAGCCCTGGCCTCTGGTCCTGGCTCACTGTATGATCTTGGGGAGTTCCCTCCCCTGGGCCTCGGTTTCCTTCTCTATTCCCTGAGAGGGTAGGGACAGAGGGAAGGGATGACCTCGATGATCTGTAAGCTCCCTCCCAGCGCTGCCATATCAGGGTTCATGTAAATGACCCGCTGGAGTCTGGTTGAATGCGAATGATGGAATCTCATGCCTATTATTTTGCCCTAAGAGGATCTCTGCTACCCCCAGGGCCTATTGATGTCGAGGAGGGATGGGGGTGGAAGCTGAGCATGGGGGTTCCTTGCTGGGGAATATGGGTGCCCTGAGCTCAGGCATAAAAGAGGGAAAGAATGAAGTTACAGGCAATGTTCATGGGACCATGGAAGAAAAGGAGACTGGAAAAGGCCTCTGAGAATGGCTGCCCCCGCCCCATTTCCATTTCAATGAATGCCAAGGGCAACTGGAACTCTACTCTCTTGACCCTTTGAGGTTCCCCACAGTTGTTATTCTGGTGACCACTGCCCCCCCCCCCCCAACCTGGAAAGTCTTTAAAACACAAAAGGGCCCATGACTTTGTTGCAGAGACAGGAGGGAGGAGGGATGTCTTCGCCGGTGGGCAAGGGCAGAGCAAGTGAGGTGGCTGAGACAGAAAGAGAACTGAGTCTGCTGCTCGAGGTTTGTGGAAGAAAGCAGAGGCCCTCTTGAAGAAGGGGAAGTGGGGTTTGAGTTGCCGGGCCCCAGATCCTATGGGCTTCCCCTCTCACCACCTCCAGTGGGCCCAGGTCACCTCACCACATCATCCCTCATTTGGCCACATAGATTCCAACACTTAATGAGTACCCAGGTGGGTGGTACCATCTCCAGGCTCTAGTATGTACATTCTCTTGTCTCAGCCTCTCAATAGCTCTGTGACAGTGGGGACCACCCATCTTACCTCAGACAGCACTACCTTGGCATTGTCAGAAAGCCCTGGATGCCCTGGTAGAGCTTTACCTTAAGCGGGGCCAGGCCCATTCTCAGTCACTCCTAAGCTTGGGTCCCTGACACCTGCTCTCCTCAGAGCCAGAAAGGGCTCTAGTACAGAGGCTACCCACCACCAGCCCTGGCGCCAAACCTGGGACATCAGAGGCCAAGGGCACCTGGGTCCCGAGGAGCTTCACCCGTGAAGCCTGGCCTGAGGCGTAGCCATGCCCCTGGCAAGCACCAGTGGGTAGGTACCACCCTCTTCCCTTCTTCTTTCCCAACCAGTGGCAGCTTGTTACTGCTCTCCTTAGACACTAAGGTCTGGGTGGCAGAGGAAAGAGCACTGACTTTGGAGTTAGACCTAGGCTCAAATCTCAGCCCTGTTGTTTGCTGTCGTGTGTGACTTTGGACAAGTCACTTCTCTTTTCCAGATGAACCTCGGGTTCCTCATCAGTGAAATGGGCAATAACCCCTTTGCCTCAAAGCCTTGGCTTGAGGGATAAATGAGATTCATAGATTCAAGAGCACTTGGCACAGTTGGCCTTCAATGAGGAATAGCTCCCCCCTGTGGCCACTCACAGTCTCTTAGAAGGTGTTCCTTATCCAAGGGGTCCCAAGTCTGTATCCCAGGACTTCACATGGCCCTCTTATTTCCGGCTTCCGGGACGTGTCTTGCGCATTGCTGCTTATCCTGTGTCTTCTTGTTCCCTGGGCCTCTTGGGGTCATTGTGTCCACCCTTGATTCCAAAGAGAAGAGCGCTTCATCCAGATGGGGCTTGAGGAGAAAATGATCTGCCTTGGGAGCTTTTAGAGAGGATGCTGGTGGACCTCTAGGTCAGAAACCTCAGTCTCCCCAACTGCAGTTCTGGTCCACTCCTTCTTATCCTGCTGTCAGGGAGAGAGGGAACAGCTGGTTCCCATCCTCCAAATAATAAGCCTGCCGTGCAAATCATCTTCCAAAATCATTAGGCTACAAAGATTCTATTCAGTTGCAATGTTTGCGTTGGCCCCACCCTCATTTCCCAGAGACTGGAAGACATTCACTCACAGGGACACTTGCACAGAGACACACTGGAGAGAGACCAAGAGATCTCAGGTCAGAGGCCTGTACAGATTTTCCCAGAAAAAGAAAGAACCAGGAGGACAGTCTCAGTGGAGCCAGGAGGGCCCCTCAGCCCAGAGACGCAGAGCTTAGGAGGGATTTGGAATCTTCACACTTTTTGGAAGGACCCTGAGCAGCTGTTCAACCACAGAAGCAAGAACTGGGCTGAACCGAAGCCTTCCAGGTACCCAGCCCCGTGCTAAGAGGAGAGCGAAGGAATGAAGGGGTGTCCCCTGCTCTTGGAAGACTTGTAGTCTAGTTTGAAGAGACAGCGTACACCCAGACACACACACAGATACACATGCCGAGGTAAACGATAGAAAGTTTCCTACCAACAATGTACGAGATGTCACCTGATAACATACGTTCTGCACTGGATGGAGGGGCTTGGGAGTAGGTGCCAGAGGACCACAGAGCAGGAAGAAAGCACACAGTGTCCTTTCCCTGGCCAGCTTTGCCACATTTGCCCAAGGCATCAGGGAAGAGCCACTTTTCTCTCTCCCGGTCACTAAAGCATCATCACCCTTTGACATTCTGAGAGAACTCCCTATTGACCAGTGCCTAACCTGGAGTATTCCCAGTGCCATATGGTGGCAACTCAAGGTTCTTGGCCACCTAGCCTCCTACTCGGGGATATTTGGGTGCACAGCGTGGGTAAGGTGTTGGGGAAGAGAATTTTCTTCGAGTGACCACGAAGCATTTTATTGCCCTGATGGTGCAGGGATGTTCATTGAGCAGCTCAACTGTAGCCCAACTCCTCTCCCTCACCCCTCCATGTGCTTTTACACAGGTGTGTAATGGGGACCCATTTACTGCAAAGAGATTTTCAGAGTCTCTCTGGGGACAGAACCAGGGGCTTTCCTGGGCCCTTAGTCCTAGGCACTGGCACTAGTCTCTCAGTGAGTTTCAAAGGGAGGAAAAGGAAATCCTGCTAGTCATGGAACGCCTGCCCACTGTGTGCTGGGAACTGTGGCAGGCACAGTGTAGAAATATGTCATAGAAGCCTCTGAAAACTCCAGATTATGAGTCCATTTTCCAGATAAGGAAAACTAAGTTGCAACAAAGTGGAAGGACTTGACCAAGGGCACAAAGTTAGGAAGTGGTTGAGCTTGGATTCCAACCTACATCTGCCTGGCTTCAAAAACCCTCCTTTTCTCACTCCCCCACAGAATGAGTGGGGTGGGCCCTCCCCAAGAAGGCCAACTTGGCATCCCTGATCCTGGGGTAGGCACAGCAGGGGTGAATCCCTCCTCATGGTCTCCCAAATCACGCTCTCTCTCCCTAGGGGCCTCAGGTTACCAACTCAAAAGGCCTCAACTCCTGGGGATTCAGAGGCCAACCCATCTTGCTCCCAGCTAGGCTTCTAGCCCAGGATGAGGGAGTCTATCTTCCTGGGTGCAAAAAAGAGCCTCCTGGCCTCCATCAGTGATGCAGCCTCTTGTCCCCCAGACACTATGGAGCCTTCAGTTGCAAAAGAAGCCCAGAGTCTGGCGCAGTGCTCTCCCTGACTGAGTCTTCGTGAAGCCACACCTAGGGGTGGATGAAATTGGATAAAAGGTGCTGGAGAATGTCTCTTTTGCCTGAGACCAGTGTGGGCCTGAACTCACTCTCCTCTGGCCTGGCACAGAATCCTGTACCGAGAGGCCCCCAGAGAAGTCGTATATATGGTCTACCCCACTGCCTCCAGTGGGACCTAACTGAGCAGATGTCCCCATGACAAATCTCCAGAACTTGAGTGTTCAGTTCAGCTCTTGGCCAGGGGGCTGCTCTCAGGACAGGCTGTGAGCCTGCAGAAAGTGACTTGGTTCTTAGAATTGCTGTGGGAAACATTTTCCACATCACCAAAGAGAGCTGCCTGGAGCCCCAACATCCAGTCATTGCCACCACCATGAGCACCACCACCATGATTTCCTCTACCCTCGTTGCCACCACTGCCACTTTCATCACCATTATCATCAACTTAATAAGATCTAACATCACCGTCCTCACCTGCCTCAACTTTAACATTTGTGCCACCACTGTTATCACCAACAACCACCAGTATTGCCAGTCATGTAATTTCTACACACTGCTATCTCCTCCGCTACCTTCTCTGGAAATATGTTTACGTATTTAAAAGGCTAATTGCCATTGCTCTTCATTCAGAGAGAGCACCACCCTTGCCCTCTAGTCAAAGACTGATGAACTAACTTAGTCATGTGAGTGTGGGACCCATCAAAACCAACCTGTATGCCTGTTATGCTATTGACATGTTTGGGAAAGTCCATTCAAGTCAGGGGACAGAGCCCTGCCAAAGCGGAGGGAATTCTGGGCCTTGATTGGGTCAAGTGCTCTCCCCCTGGTTGATCTGGGCACTGCATGGCGGGGGGCCCTACTGAAGACTGGGGGAGGGGCTGGTGAAGAAGGGCTACGTTTAAAGGGCATTGGGAGGGAGTGGGCAGGGCCCAGAGGAGCGACCTGCTAGAAATGTAGGCTAGGCCTGGGGGGTGGCAGCCCCTGAAGCCTTGAAGTTTGCTTGCTCCCATAGCTAGCTCCCATGAAGACCTGTGCCCACATGTCCATGGAGAGGAGGTGACTCATGCCAGGCTCCAGGGCAAGGTGTGAGAGGCGGCCTAGGACATGCCCTCCAAAGACTCTAGTAGGGTGTGTGAGTATGTAAGTGTGTTTAAGAGAGAGAGAGAGAGAGAGAGAGAGAGAGAGAGAGAGAGAGAGAGAGAGAGTGTGTGTGTGTGTGTGTGTGTGTGTGTGTGTGTGTGTGTGTGTTGTGGGTAGGAAAATATATGCCCTTTTCTTTCTGAGCAAACCCTGAGTACCAAGGGTAGGGCAGTGCCAGCTCTAAGCTGGAGAGGGTAAGGGGCTCCCTAGCCTATGCCCCTGGAGAAAAGCCTTGCAAGCCCAATGCACCTTGGTAGCCTCCTTTGCCCAGAAAGCAGCACCAGCCTCTGCTCCTTGACCTGCCTCCATCAATTCAGTTATGTCCGAAAAAGAGGGAGCTGGCTGTGGCCATTCTCCATTTGAATGAATGGATAATGGCCTTAGGGATACTTTTACCCCTCCAGTGACAATGTGCTCCTTCCCTCTCTTTCCCAGATGCCAGTTCTATCTCAGGACAGGGCTGACTGTTAAAATCCCTGTCTGTTTACACACTGATGGGATGTCTGGAATCTGCCCCAAAATAATATCCTTGGATGGGAAGTGGGTTGGGATGGGGGTGGAACAAGATTGACCATGAGTTGATAATTGTTGAAGGTGGGTCACTGGTAACACACGGGAACGCATGAAGCTATTCTGTCTACTTTTACATATATCTGAAATTTTCTATAATAAAAAGCGAAAGCAAAACAGATCAAAACAAAACAAAACTGCAAAACCATGTATGTATTGAGCTGAAATCATACTTTATAGTAGTTTCCACCCACAGATCCCAGATATGCCTACTTGGGCCATACAGACCACCCTTATTCCCCCTGCCCTGTGCTGGTCTTTAGGTATTTGTGCAAAAGCATGACCTTTGGAGCCAAGCAGATTTGGGCTGGGTGCTGGCTCTGCCACTTCCTAGATGTGTGACCTCCGGTAAGTTACTCCATTTCTCTGAGTCGGAGGATGGCGACTCTCTTAGGGTCATTTGTGGAGGTTCCACATCCATAAAGTCCTCTGCACGGTGCCTAGCACGAAGTGAGCGCTCAATATGATCGAATCCGTGCACAACATTGCTATTTCAGACCAAGGTCCAGGAGCCCCATTGCACAGCCTGGGTGACCCGCCCTGGTCGTTTATCAATGTGCCTTGGCAAATGTGGGGCTTACAATTGGGCCCCATATTCCAGATGGTCTGGATAGGCAGGGTACAGTAGAGCTATTACCTCCCTGCATCTGGGAACTGTATTTCTCTTCATTAGAGATTTCATTAGCCCGAGATTTCATTAACTTTTTCCACCACCACGTCACACTGTTGGCTTCTGTGAAGCCTGTGGTCAACTCAAAGCCCTTGGACTTTTTCACTCATGTGGCTGTTAAGCCCTGTCTCCCCAGCCCATATTTGTGCAGTTGGGCTTTGAGTCTCAAAGCAAGATTTCACATCGACCCCTGTTCAATTTTATCTGACGAGTTTTGGCCACTGCTCCCAGTCTGTTGAGAAATTTTTTGTTTTCATTTTTCAATTCAACATATTAATTGGGCCTCACAGCTTCGAATCTTGGGAAATCTGATGGTGACCAGACCTTCTGCGTCCTCCTCCAGGTCACTGATAACTTCTGTGCGCGGGATGGGATGGAGGCCCAGGACCCTGTGGCAGCGTGCTAAATAAGGCCTTCCTGGCTGACACCAATCAAGGCTGTTCAAGTTCCATTGTTCAGCTACAAATACCCCTCATAGAAACTTCTCCAGCCCACAGTTCTCCAACTTGTTCACAAGGGCATTGCGAGCGTTCACGTCAGAGGTTTGCTGAACTCCAAGAGACCAGCACAGTCACAAAGTAGAGTGAAGCCCAACTGGCCCTGGCACTTCTTCCTCACCTCCCAGCTTCATTTGGAGGTTTCCTGACAACCAGCAACTTGATGGTTCTCTTGAGAATTTTGTCAAAGTTCCAGACTGAGCTAAGTGGCTCAATATCACCAAAGTCTACCTTTCCCCCATTTTTAGGAAAATCAATGCTATACTTTCAAATCTTCCAGAGTCTCCATGAGTCCTTAGAGTCATATCTGAAATTGTCTTCATGAACTCGGAGATGAAGTCCTTTAAAATGACAACAGTGCGTTCAGCGTCACTGGGCTGGGCACTGCGGTGAATCGGCACTGAGTGAGATGTGATTCCTCTACTCAGCGAGCTGTCCATCTAGTGGGAGGGGGAGGACATGCCAATAGTCCTAATAAAAGATAGAAGGTGACGAGTGCCAGGAAAGAGGCACAGATACAATGTTGAGAGCTTTGGAGGAAAAGGAGCTGGGCAGCTGAGAGACAATGAGGCATGGCTTTGTGGAGGAGGTCACTTTGCAGCACGGCCTTACGGCATGGGCAGGATTTGAATCTGTGGTGATGAGGTGAGGGAGTTTCTAGGCAGGTGGAAGAGCCCAAGCAAAGGCACGGAGGTGGGGACCTTGCTTGAGGTGTGTAGCATGAACGGTGGATGATAATCATAATTGCTGCCCTTTATGAAGAACTTCTCATGTGCCCGGGATTGTAATAAGCACTTTACATACATTATCGTGGAATCACAATACCCGCTGTGAGGTAGGTATGAGGTATGCTCATCTTCATTTTACACGTGAGCTAACAGAGGCTCAGCAAGACTAAATGACTCGCTGAGGGTCACAAAACTAGCTTGTGGCCGAGCCAAGCCTTGGAGCCAGAGCAGTCTGACTCTAAAACACTTGTTCTTAATTAATGTCACCCAAGTCTCCATCTCCTGGCCTCTTTTGCACTTTGGTGCGCCCTTGCCGCTGTTTGTTCTTCCCTCCTGGTCACGACTGCTTCTGGGTGCCAGGCTGTGGGCTTCCTCTCTGTCATCCCAGAGCAGCAGCCTTTGGGTCTTGTGGCCTCCAAGTCCAGGTCTCTGGGCTGCTTTGAAGGGGCTGCACAGCTAGCTCTCCCAGCAGAGAGCCAAGTGGGGCAGACAGGAGTTACTTATCCCACCTGCTGAAACGAGGGAAACTGGGCACCTCCCCATTGCCAGTGCGCCTGGGCCTATCTGCTGGCCTCACACCGCCTTCTGACTTTCCCTCTCCGTGACTCCATTTTCCCATGGCTTGTTTGTCTGCCCCATTTTGTAGCCTTGGTGCATGACCTTTCCATTTCTGAATTCCTTTGGAAAATCCTCTTGGTAGTTCTTTAACTTCCAATACATCTTCTCTCTCGTCTGGACTCTAGGTAGTTCTAACATTCAAGTCTGATATTCCGTTGCTCCCATCCCTCCTGTGCCTTTGAGCCATCATCCTTTGGAGGGTGTTGGGCTGTGAGATCATAGTCCCCCAATCCTCCACCCCCGGCCTTTTCCCTGGCTTCTCTGAATTCTGCATCCGCAGTGTCCAGGGACCATGCCGGGGCTGAGCCCTCCCTCGCCATGGGAGCCAGTCCTAGGCAGATGAACTCACCTCCCCCTAGGGTGCCTGGCACTGCCCCCTCCCCAGCTGGGTCCCTCTGGTGGGCAAGGATTGGACCAAAGATGCCACTGTCCTCTGTCCTCTGAGAGGTCCAGGTCATCAAGGGCCACTAAGGATGGGGCAGCTGTTCCCCTTCTAGCAGCAGGGGCCCAAGGTCCACAGCAGACTGAAGAGGGAACGCCAAACCCCAATCCCCCACTGCGGGGAGGGGCCTGCAATGGAAGTTTTCTGGTGTGTGTGTGGGTACAGGCACACATACGTATGTGTGAGGGCCATGCCTCTCACAGGATGATTCCACCTCCCCTTCTATCAGATCCCTTCCCTTCTGTCACGGGCCTCACCCTATTAGACATCAGTATTAGCACGCTTGTTCTCTGTACCTCCAGGAACCAGTATTTTGAGGTCCCTCTGGCTTTTATCTTTGCCCAGATGAGCAGGAAGCCCTAACCAGGAGGTCTCCCTCTGGCCCCATAGGCCACAGCACCCCAGTCCAATCTCCCACCATCACACCCTCTCCTTGCTTGACTAAGCCCAGCCTCCTCTCTTCTCTCTTTCAAAACAAGGCAGCAGTGCACAACCCAAAGCTCTGGCTTTGAAGGTGGCAGAACTGAGTCTGTGACCTTCCCCCCCCCCCCACCCGCACCTGGAGCAGTCTTTTTTTTTTTTTTTTAACATCTTTATTGGAGTATAATTGCTTTACAATGGTGTGTTAGTTTCTGCTTTATAACAAAGTGAATCAGTTATACATATACATATGTTCCCATATCTCTTCCCTCTTGC
>NW_021703779.1:57603833-57620206 GCF_005190385.1 Monodon monoceros | reverse complement strand
CCTACTAAAGAATGGACTTGAGGATATGGGGAGGGGGAAGGGTAAGCTGGGACAAAGCGAGAGAGTGGCATGGAGCAGTCTTTTTCAAACCACAGAGTGCAAGTCGTTAGCAAGTCCTGTAATCCGTTCCGTGAACCTTGACTAGGATTTTAAAAACATGAAATAGAGTACACCCATGCAGTAAGGATTAGTATTGTTTCGTGAAACTTTCGTTTCCATTTTATATATACCTACGTTTACATACACACACATATGCATATACATCTATGCATAAGTATACATATGTAAGTTTGTTTGCTTTACCATGGATTGCAATTTAAGAAAAACCCTCAAAGCAGTGTTCTATAGTCTAGCTGTGTGACCTGGAACAAGTCACTTCCCCTTTCTGGTCCTCATTTTTCTCATGTGGAAAATAAGGATAATAATCCCTCTCTCTCTCCCTCCCTCTCGTTTCTTCTCTGGGTGAGGTATGTGTGGCATGTCTCTGGAAGCACTTTGAAGACAGGAGTTATTGTAACAGGTGATAGACGCCCATTACGCCTGCCACCCCCCATCTTTCTGTTTCCTTTCTGGGGCTTTGCAGCCACTCAGTACCCAGCATGGGCTGGGCCAGGGCATCTCCAGGGTAGGGATCCCAGGCTGAAGGGAGAAAGCCTCAGCATAGCTGCTCTGAAGGGCACGGGCTCTGGACAGAGACACTTTCTAGTTTGAGGCCCCTCTCTACTACTTTTAGCTGTGAGGGCATCAGTGAGTCACTTCGTCATGTTCATCATCACTCATCTGTGAAATGGAATCATAGGCTCTACCTTGCAGAGCCGTGGCAGCAGTGAGCTATCACACAGAAAGAAACATATCAGGCCTTTCTGGTGCCCTCTGAGCCCTGCCCAGTTTCCCCCCTTTTACTCCAGTGGGGAACGCAGAAGAGATGCCTGCATGCATGCGTGTGTGTGTGTGTGCGTGTGCGTGTGCGTGTGCGTGTGCGTGCGTGTGTGTGTGTGTGTGTGTGTGTGTGTGTACTCTTGGGTTGGTGGTGGGGTGGAACAAGATTTCTAATCCCTGAAGAAAAGCAACTTCCGTCCCATTTCCTCTATTTTCTCCAGATGTCATTTTCATCTCAAACTCAGGAACCTCATTTCCTTCTCTGAGCTTCAGTTTCCACAACTGTCTAAAGCAGGATCAGTGCCCTAGGCCTCTCATCAGGACAGGGGGCAGAGCACAGAAAGGCGTGCGAGTGCGAGGCCCAGGCACCGGCCTCTGCTGTCTGTGGGTGGCCTCTTCTCTGAGTTGAGGAAAGGGGGCTCCACCCTGCTCAGGCCACCCAGTCCTCCTGGGGCCCTGGGAGGCAGGAGAGGACAGGCGTAGGAAGGTGGGTTCCTGCTCCCTACAGCTCCTACCCTTAGGCTGCCGGCAGCCCTGAGGCAGTGCGTGCAGGTGCGCGGTCAGGCCCAGGCTGGGGAATAGGCAGCATGTGCTCAGAGTCAGTCCTATTAGATATGGAAGAGACCCAAGTTGGCTCAGGGCCCGACTTCGGGGTGGGGGGCAGAAAATGAGCAGTGGCATGCCTATTCCATGGGAGGGGCGAGGGTGGAGTCAGCACCCCTCCTCGGGGCAGGGGGCTCCTATCCCGGGGCCCTGCCCCCTGTCCAGCCTGCCTCTCCCAGTGTAGTTCGTAGTTCCCAAGGTGAGTATCCCCACACTGACTGGCCAGGCCACTCCATTTCCCACCCCTCCTCTCTTCTTCCTTCTCCTCCTCCTCCTCTTTGAAGCTGACTTGGCTTGTTGACACCTCAGAGATATTTGTAGATCACTATCTCAGGAGGCCGTTGGCCTGACTCATCCCTGAGCCAAGCCCTGTCTGCTGGCTCCTTTAATCTCCCCCTTTCAGCCAATCCCTCTGCTCCCTTAATCATTTTCTCTCTCCCCGTAAGTGCCCTCCAGTGAATCTGGCTCCCTCGTTCCTCTACCTTGCCTGTTCCTCACTTGAGAATTCTTCAGGGGAACTCCATGCCACTGTCTCCCAGAGTGGACCAAGGGCAAAGTGGCAAAAGCCACCAGAAGCTTGCTCAAGGCCTTGGGTTGGTCTCTGGATCCCTGCACCAGAGTTTGGACAAATGGCTTTGCTCTGCTGGGCCTCAGCTTCCTCTTCTGGCAAATGCTAAACTAGCCCCTAATAATTCCCCTCTTCAAATGTTGTCCCTCTCCCCCTGGGGGCATGTCTTGAGGTGGCCTGGGCTCATTCTCCCTCTCTGAGCTGTGTCCCTGTCTATGCCATGAAAGGGGCTGGACTAGGACAAGGACAAGGACAAGGACCTTCCCATCTCAGACTCTCTGTGTCACCTGACAAGTGCCATCTTGTCAGCCATGTTTCCCCAGAGGCCCTGGGGGTTTCTGTCCTGGAGGCAAGCTCAGGGTGGCTTCAACTGTGATAGCTTGAACCTCAGCAGCCCTGCTTTCCAGTAGGTCTTCAAATGGGTCCCTTACTAGGAAAGCCCAAGACCAGCGTCCCAGAGAAGAACTGTCAACAGAGGCAGGCATGGGCTTGAGAGGTGGCCTCGGGACAGCCAAAGAACAGGCCCTCTCCCCGTGGGCAATGGAGGCAGAAAGCCCTGCGTTCAAATTCTAGCAACTCTGCCACTGACACACTGTGTGATCTTGGACAAGTCACTTCCCTCTCTGAGTCTAAGTGTCTTCACCCGGAAAATGAGGATAAAAGAGTCTTTCCATCACGGGATAAAGGAAGGGAGTTATGAAGGCACTTGGTACCATGCCTGGCTCATCGGACGCACAAAACGCTGCTTTCTTCCTTCCCCAGTCTTTCCTGGGCAAACCTTCCCTTGTTGTACCCTCCTCCTGCTCTCTCTCCCTCCTTCTCTGTGCTGGGAAAGGCAGCCACAGGCCCGGCTACTCTCAGAAGCAGAGCCGACCAGCCCAGTGGGGGGATGGGGTTCACCCCTGATGCTTCAGGAGCTGCCAGAAGCCTCTTGGGAGCCACACAGGGGAGAAGGAGGGAGAGCTGGCAGGGGAGGGGGCAAGACAGAGACAGAGAGAGATAGAAAGAGACAGTCGGGGACAGAGACAGAGAGAGGCAGAGGGACAAAGAGGGAGACAGAGACAAAGAAATGAGATACAGGAAGACATGCAGGGACATGGAGAGATGGCCAAAGCTAGAGAAAGGGACAGGTTGGGAGAAAGGCAAACAAAGAGAAAGAAAGGCCCAAGCAGAGAGGGCAACAGGCCGCACAGAGGGAGAAAGGGGCAGGGAGGCGGACAGAGTGAGCTGGAAAGAGAAACAGAGGCCACCAGAAAGAGTCAGAGACAAAGAGAAGGAGACAAAGACAGAAAGGGCAATGGAGACCTCGAATGGGAAGGAAAGGAGGAAGGAGGGAAGGGGGAGGGGAGGGGGAGGAGGGGAGGTGGGGGAGGGAGTTGTTAGTTCAGGGCCCGAGCGCAAGGCTGACACAGCACATTCTCTGTACTCCCCTTCTCTCGCTCCCACCACCGCCCTCCAGCTGCCCCCTCCCCTTTCTTTATCACTGGGCCCTTGGTGGGGAAAGCCGCCCTGTTGCCTGCCTGTTCTGCACATTCTTCTAGGCCAAGGTTAGCTAGTGCTCCCCAGCCCCTTCTCCACCCTCTTCCGCCTCCTCAGCAGCCCAGAGCTCAGGTGGGGAGGAAGCAGGTGACCATCCCAAGGAGAGAGGGTAACATTCCAACTCTTCAGCGGCCTGAAGAGGAGGGGGAAGGGGGCTGGGGAGGAGGCTGGTCTGCGTCATTCCCTTGCGAGCTCCCGCTGATGCTGTCATCTCCTGGAGGGCTTGCCAGGGTCCCGGGCCTCCTCTGAGGTTCTAGGCCAGGCCTCAGGCTTTGGCCCAGGATCGCTGCCTAGTCCAGCCCCACCTCTGATGCTGCAGTGGCCCCTGGGAGCTCGAGGTGGCCAGCTCGCGCTTCCTAAATGGAAGCAGATCTCTTTTTTCCTCAAACCAGCATCTGTCAGATCTCTAGGCCTGCCCTCTGAAGAAGCTGAGGGGGCTCCAGGCAAACAGAACAGAAGTCATTAAGCCTTCCTTGCTCACGGAGCTGGGTTCTTCAGGAACAAACAAGATCTAGGTCCTGGGGGTGGGCTTGCTTCCTGGGGAGCTCCCGGCGCTCTACAAAGTTTAGGCTCTGCAGGAGGGGAAAGAAGGAGTCAGGAGGGTACAAAGCCTTGGCAATGGTGGCAGGTGGCTGCTTGGGGTCCTGCTGCTTGGGGCATTAGGATTAGGGGCAGCTGGGCAACTGCAAGGGCAAGGGCAAGACTGGACACAGAGAGAGAGAAGATGAGGGTCCAACATGGGCCTCCCCCCTCCTTCCTCTAAGCAGGTACTTCTGGGCCCCTGAGAAAAGTGCCTCTGGATTTCTGCCCCTCCCTCCCCACTTCGGGGAATTAGCTGGCTGGGGAGGGGACAGGAACTCACAACCTAACTAGGAGGATCATTGGAAGGAACTGGAGTTGTTTATCCTAGAAAAGAGAAAGCTGTGGGGAAGGGTGGGAGGCATGGTGTCCATCTTTAGAAATCTGAAGAGCTGCCATGCGGTAGAAAATGTACAGAAAATCTTTGATCTGGATAAAACTCCTCAGGTCCAACCTTGAGGGGAAGGGACCACCCCAAAGCCAGGAAAATCTCGAGGTGGGAATACAGATTGTAGTGCCCTTTCCATACCGCCACAAGTCACCTCCCCATCTCTGAGAGTTTATAAAGCAGAGTAGGCCCAAGAGGGAAGGGACAGGAAGGAGAATTCTGACTATGAATAGCACTCCAAGAAGGGAAAGGTGCCAAGTCCCCTGGGGCTGGAGGTATGCAAAGAGAAGTACTTGGCAGGGCGTGAGGTGGGAATGGATTGAAATGGCTTTCAAAGTTCCTGCCAGCCTTCACACTCTGAGGCTGAAGTGAGACAGTCAGAAATGGAGCAAGAACCGCAGCTGTCCACTGGACTGCACAGAGCCGTGTGCCCCGGGAACTCCCTTCCCATCTCTGCCCTGCCCTTTCCTCATTGACTTAATGTCCCACTCTGCCTCCTGGAGCCCTGGGTTCAGCTCCCCGAAGGTCTGCTGGAGCCTGGAGGAGTCCCAGGATCACTGCCTAGTCTTCCGTGGGGCTCATGTCCTGATTTCCCCTGGGTCCGCGTCTGGGGGTTTCATTGAAAGAGGCAGAAATCGAGGCAGACAGAATCAGCCCAGGGTGGGGCAGGGGTGCTGGGTGTGACAAAGCAAGTCCATGAGCTGCCTGGAGAGGTGGTAAGCAACCTGTCCCTAAAGTCTTCGAGAAAATGCTGGTTGACCACTGGGTAATGCACCGTGGAGGGAGTCGTGCTGCCCTAAGAATCTGCAAGGGGAAGACTCACGGATCTGTCTGGGCCATGCCAAGCAGGTGTCTCCTGGGCCAAGACCAACTGGAAAAATACCCACTGGGCCCAGGCTGGGCCTCTGATCTCAGGGCTGGCAGCTCCAGGAGGCCCCTACCCGAATTCACCTGCCCAGGCCGAGTCTGTCTGAGCCCGGCCCCACCTCCAGCCTGACCAGGTGCGGCAGGGTGGAGCGCCCTTGTGCAGACCTGAAATGAAGACCACGTGGCAGCTGAGCCCCACCCATGGGAGAGGGGCCTGGCCAAGGCTGAGGCTGAGTCCAGATGAGCTTCTCTCACCTT
This sequence comes from Monodon monoceros, assembly GCF_005190385.1. NCBI lineage: Eukaryota > Metazoa > Chordata > Mammalia > Artiodactyla > Monodontidae > Monodon > Monodon monoceros. The sequence continues at coordinate 57,614,525 of NW_021703779.1, read as the reverse complement.
CAGGGCCTCCCCATGAAGCGGGGAGGAAGCAGCCAGGCGGCCATTCATTTGGGGCCTCTGCAGGCCTTTTTCTAACTTACTTTTTCTTTCTTCCTCTGAGCCCTGGCCTGGTGGCCCAGGCCCTTTCTGCCTGGTTGGACTGATCCTCTCTTATCTCCGCCCCCATCAACATTCCTCATTCCAGCTTCCCCATCCAGAGCCGGGACACATACCTGAAGGGCAGATCAAAGGCCCACAGCTGCTCTTGTCAGCTCCCATTAGATCTCAGCTGAGAAGGGGAGCCCACCCTGGCAGGCTGCCCTGGCCCCTTCACCCTGCCTTCCCCAGCCTAGGCTTTCAGAGGCGGGCTCACCCCAAGGTGGCGCCTCCAGATGCTGAGGGGGCCCGGCCCCTGCAGCCTCATCCCCCTCCTCTCTTCTCTGAAGAGGAGAAAATGCCTCAGATGCCTGAGTGGGAAGCAGGCCTAGAGCCTGGGCCCTGGGCAGACAGCTGCCTGGACAGTGCAAACCCTGGCCCCTGGGGAAGGCCGGTCCTCGTCCCAGCTGCCCCACTGGGGGTTCTGCCAGAGGAGACAAGGGATGAGAATGCTGCTCTCCAATAACAAGACCGTGCTCGCAGCAGCCTCACGGAGTCCTGGGCTTCCTTCCCAGCCCTGTCATGTCAAGAGAGCCTTCCACGCCCTTGTGACCAGCCCTCATCCACATGGCCTGCTGCACTGGTCCACTCTGAACTTCCCCAAATACACATCACGTATTTTCCCCACCTTTATGCTTTTGCACCCATTTCCCTACCTGCTTAAGACGCCCTTCTCCACCTGACAAAATCCTACCACACAGGAGGAAATAGGATACCAAGCTACATATATAGTACATTCCTTTTTTGTTTGTTTTCTTTTCCTTTTGCTGTTCTTTATCTGTTTGGGTTTTTTTTGCAGAAAAGTACATAATAATGTCTTATTCTTGCTGAGCACTTACTATGTTCCAGGCTCTAGTCTAAGTGTTTTATAACTTATTTAATCTTCATAACAACTCTAGGGATTAGGTACCATTGTTCTCATCATCATAGTCCAGATGAAGAAACTGAGGCCCAGAGAGGTATGGCATCTTGCTCAGTGACACACAGCTAGTGAGTGTCAGAGCTGGCTCAGAGCCCAGGCTGTGAATCCTCACACTCTGTAGCCTCTCATTTGTGGAGCTGCAGCAAGAGAAGAAGCCTGGACACTTACGTGCCTAACTTAACAGTGAAACTCTCCAGGAGACGGATGGAGGGTTCATTGAGTAGACAGCATGTTTGCTATGTTCTACAGTGTGTATGGATTTGGAGGCAGGAGAATGTGGAACCTCTGGGGTCACGGAAATCTGGGACCAAGTCACAGTTTTCCTACTCATTGCATGAATGACCTGGATCAGCTCACTATATCCTTTGGGCTTCTGCTTGGTCATTGGTCAAGGGATGATAATAATACCTAGTTTTAGGATTTTTATCTTGATGAACTGAGGTATTGAATGAGCAGCACTTAGCTTTAGTAGACCAAAAATCCTTAATTTTTATAATCAAGGAAAAAGACTTGAACACCACATCCAACAAGGCTCTGTCAAAAGCTGCCTCCCTGTGCTGTACAGTAGGTCCTTATTAGCTATCTATTTTATATATAGTAGTGTGTATATGTTAATCCCAATCTCCCAATTCATCCCTTTCCCCCATGTTTCCCCTTTGGTAACCGTATGTTTGATTCCTAGATCTGTGAGTCTGTTTCTGTTTTGTAAATAAGTTCATTCATGTCATTTTTTAAATTAGAGTCCACATAAAAGTGATATCATATGGTATCTGTCTTTCTCTGTCTGGCTTACTTCACTTAGCATGATGATCTCTAGGTCCATCCATGTTGCTGGAAATGGCATGATTTCATTCTTTTTTATGGCTGAGTAATATTCCATTGTATATAAACACCACATCTTCTTTAGAATGTACCCAGTTTTGCAATCATATAATAAATTTAATTTTTTTCTTTAAAAAAAGCTGCCTCTCCCCCACCCACTCCTCTTCACCCCACTCCAAAGAGCAAACGATCCGCTCATTCTACCCCTGGCAAAGTGCCCAGCGTCTCAGCAGCCAGGGTCATGACACTGCTTTCTAATCATTGCCTGCTTCCTCAGGACACAGTGCAGGGCCAGGGCACAGAGGGGCCTCGGTAAGCTTACTCCCCAAACATTTGTGGAGTGCCTCCTGGTGTGTGTGGGGCGCTGGGGCTGCACAGGGAGAGAAGGTGCTGCCCCTACTCTTGGTTAGCTCATGCTCTAGGGTGGGAGACAGACTTGACATTGTTGATCTGATCGTAATATATTGACAGAGGAAAGTTAGAGGAACACATTGTCACAACCATTAACAAAGATTTATCGCCAAGCACTCTTCTTAGAGACTTATCTATGATCATTATCCCATTCATAACCCGGACTGGAAGGGTAGGGAGAGGCTTCCTAGAGGAGGAAGTGCCTGCAAGACAAGTAGGCTTGGGCTTGGTGTTCTAACAATGGCTTTGCTGGGGAAGAGTGCCCGGGGATGTGTTTGTACCCTTGGTCCTCACAGGCTTGCTAAGGGCACTAAGACTAGAGTCTCATCAGCACCTCCACAGACCAGTGCTTGAAGGCAGATGTCCCCTTCTGCTCTCCCTTCGCCATGCCCCTGTGTCCCAGGAAGTGGGAGTAACCTATACAGGGGCCAGAGGTGAGGGGCACCAGGTACATTTACAGAACTGTGAGTCATGCAATCGATCTGGTGCAGGGAAGCCAGGGGCAAGGGGTTGAGGAGAGGAATGGGCAGGCAGAAGGTTGGAGAAATAAACGGGGCCAGGCTCTGAGTCGGGGTTACAGAGTGTGGACTTTATCTTGTAGGCCAAGGAGAGTTCCTGGAAGGTTTTGAAGTGAGGTAATCAGATGTGTGCTTCAGAAAGTTCACTGGGCGTGTGAAGAAGATGAGCTCAGTACGGGTCCTGTTGAATTTGAGGGGTCTGTCTGCTGGATGCTCAAGCTGCGATGGGGCTGAAGCTCAGGGGAGAGGGCTGGGCTGGAGGCCTGGGGTGGGGATTATCAACGTGCAGATAGGAGCTGGAGCTGAGAGGAGATGAGCTCATGTGGGGAGACTGGGTGGCGTGGAAAAATAGGAGGAAGAACAGAGCCCTGGGCCTTCCAGCAGCCAAGGAATGGGGGAGAGAGAGGAGTCAGCAAAGGAAAACAGAAAATAGTCAGAGAGCTAGGAAGGGAACCAGGAAAGAGTTGGGGGTGGTCAGCGAACACTTGTTAAATGAACTTGGAATAAGTGTGACCAAGGTCAGCTATCAAAATGAACCCTTTGCCGGTGAAGAGTTAAAAGCAAAGAATCAAACGGAATATTTACAGATGAAATACTAGTCATAATATAGATTCCTGGGCTGTCCCCCAGAGATTCTGATTCAGATGGTCTGGGCGGGGCCCGGGAATCTTCATTTCCAACCAGGATCAAGGGATTCAGGGGCAGGCGTCTATGGCATTGACTTTGAGAATTGCTGCATCTCAGGGGCAGGTAGAGAAAGGAAGAGGGTAGGGAGGATGCTCTGGTGGCCTTCCCCTACAAAGAGAAAGGCGGGATGACCGGCAGCAGCCGCCACCACCCAGCACGCTCGCCCGCCCCACCCCCCACCCTGGGACCTTTCTCTTAGAACCCAGGTGCAGGCCCGGAGCCCAGCCAGGAGTAAACTGAGCCTCAGCGTGGAAAATATGGAACCAAGATATCCGGGGAGGGAGTGGGCGGGAAGGGGAATAATGCAAACCAGGCAGATCTGCCCGCGAAAGAACAAGGGAAGGGGGGCCAGGGACTCATGAACAGCAAATAAGATAGGAGCTTGCAATGTGATATGGTAGCTCAATAAAGCCCCCACCCCCCACCCCGCTTCACGCTCTTGCTAGCTCTCCCTCAAGGCCTGCGTGGGGCTGGGCTGCTGCAGCATGGAACCAAAGCAGAGTATCCCCCATCTCCAGCCTCAGCCTTGCTAGGACAACACCTTGAGTATGCTCATCCTCGAGGCATCCTGTGGAGAAGGAGGGGTACTGAAAGTCACCGGACATCGCTGCCGTGCTGAGCCAGAGCTGTGAGACAGCTGCATTCCAGTGCTCTATGATGCGGGCACCCTGAGTTCCAGTCCCAGCTCTACCTCTGATGTGCTGTGTGATCTTGGATAAGCCACTTAACCTCTCTGGGCCTCTACTGCTGTATCAGCAGGATGGAGTTGGTAGGGGCTAGAACATATGGACTCTCCAAATTCTACTATGTAGGAGCTTCATGGACTGGTGGATTTTCACCTGTTTTGTTCTGACCCCAACATAGGGACGAAAAGGAATCAGCTGGCTTAGCACTTACTGGGTGCATACTTTGTGCTTGGGACGGTGCTGAGAGTTGTATCTTCAGTCTCTTGTTTCAGATTCATAGCGGCCCTGTGAGGAAGGAATTATGCCCATTTTATAGATGAGGACGTTGAGGTTTTGGAGAACTGGCTGTTGAGTATGGAGGTTGGGGGAAGAAGAGGTATCATATCAGCCCCTGGACATACTCCCCTAGAACAATGTATCCTGAGGACTCCTGGATCCAATACTTCCAGTCCCAGAGTTTAACATTCTCCTAGCAGCTTTTGTCTGACTAATGTGGCCCATTGCGCTGAGAAGCAGCCCCTCCCTGCAAAACCCATAGGTCCATAGTTCCCCAGGAGAGTTGGGCACGTGTCCTGCCACATGGCGGGAAGGAGCACACATGGCATGATAAGGGGCCAGCCAGGTCTTTGAAATGTCTTTCTGACATGCCCAGGGAAGCCGGCAGCCTTGGGGGGCCCTCAGTGTGAGGTCTGGGCACAGGGGTCCTCTCTGCCAGCCTCCTTTTCACCTTGATCCATCCCAGAAGTCTAGCTCTCTTGGCAGGGATCCTCCGAGCCAATCTAATGATTGCCAGGTGGGAGTGGAGGACCCAGGGCAGAGGCCGCCAGGACCTGACCTCGCCCCAGCTCTAACTGGCTTCCTGGCAAGCTGGGGCTAGCTGCCCTCTCTGAGCTGGGCCTGGCTTCTCTCAAACCAGGACACTTGTCTGGCCAGTCAGGCCCAGCTAGCCCTTCCATTCCCCAGACGGAACTTTCCCAATGGGTCTCCACCGAAGGGAAGGAATGGCCTGGCTCTGGGGTCCTTCCTGGGACATGGGTCCTGGCCCAGGATTCTGGGATCATGGCTACCCTTACAGGGAGCCCCCTACTCAAAGCCATACATGACAGCCTGGGTGGGTATAGAGATGGGATGCGGTGCTGCCCAAAGTCAGGCCCCTTTCCTCCCCTCTCACTGGGACCTCTGTTCCAGGCCCTTCCTCCCTCCTCTCTACTTGTACACATCCACAAGATCTTCTGAGACCCAAAATAAGGCTTGATTCCTACAAACTCACGGTTGACCTTGACCAAGTCACTGGCCCCTGTCAAGGTCTCAGTGTCTTTTCTAGCTGGGACAAACCATTACTCTACAGGTCTATTCTTCTTGAATGACTCTGTGGATGTGCCTTCCTTCTGCAACCAGAAGGTAAGTGGATTCTCCGTCACCTGCAAAAATGAAGTCCCAATTCCTCATCTTGGTATTCAAGTCCTTTGGCCATTTGGCCCTGCTTTTCTTCCAGAAAGCCTTATAGTTGCTTTGGACTCCTCTGTCTTCCCAGAACACACCAGGCCTTTCCCCACAGCAGTGCTTTTGCTCAGATAGTTGCCCTGCTTGGGATGTCCCTCCACTTACTCCTACCCCTCCAGCAATTTGCATCCTCCCAGGTCCAGCCCAAGTGGGAAAAGGAAGGGCTCCTTCCTTGGTCTGCAGGGCCATTGTCAGTTCCCAGAGTACCTCTGTTCCTGCAGTGGAATATTAGAATGAGTGTCTCCTGGATGCAAGGATAAGTGTTTGTTGAATTATAAACATAAGAAATACCTGTGGTTGACTTCCTTCACACAGGGCCTCCCCGCTTCCACGCAGAGTGCCACTAAGGGTTCATTTCCACATCACTCACTGTTTAACAGAAAATTAACAGGTTATAGACATTGCTAATGTGCTGAGTTAGAGGATGCGGGCAATGCCACTAACTCACTGTATGTGTGACCTTGGGCAAGTCACTTTGTCTCACAGGCTCAGTATCTTGTCTAGCAGGTAGCGCAGCAAAATGGTTACGCTCACAGACTCTAGAGCTAGAATACCTAGGGGCAAGGCACACCTTTGCCGTGTACTAGTTCTGTGATCTTGGACAAGTTACTTTACCTCTTTGATCTTCAGTTTTCCCATCTTTAAAACTGGGGGAAATAATGGTATCTGTTAGCGTTGTGAGAATTGTGTTAATAAATGCAAGCCACTCAGAGCTATAGTAAGTTCTTGACAAGTGCTGGCTGCTGTTATGATTAATCATATTACTTACCTGTCAAATGGGTCTCAGGATACCTGGCAGGTGAGGTGGGAGCAGGGTTTAAAGGAATGAGAGGGCAGAAAAAGCCCTCTGGATGTTGTGATCTGGGGACCACATGGCACAGATGTGAGTCGTCCTGTGACAATCGGCAAGTTGGGTTTCTATGCAACGGAGCCATCTAGCAGGCAGGGCGTGAGTGCGTGCACTTGGCCTGTCTGCATGTTCCTTGGGGTTTGCAGTCTCCTTATGAAAATGAACTCAGAGGGACTCCCAGGACAGGCAGGGGCATGGATCCTCAGCTGCTGGCCCATCAGTTCATGAGGCCTCACGGACTTTCCCAGCCATTCTCTCACTGGATCTCTACGACAGCCCTTGCCAGGACCAGAGAACAGATCGGAAGCCTCATTTTTCTGGTAATGAAAATGAGGCTTACGGGAGAGGGAAGTGACTTGCCTAAGGTCACACAACTAAATTTGCTCAAGGACTTGAGCCCCGATCTTCTGAGTCCCGGCACCCAGAGCTGAAAGGAGAAATCCCAGAGGACAGACTCTCTTACTTCTCTCCCACTCCCTCTGCCTGTGCTGAGTTCCCTCCTGTTCAGCAGATACACCTGTGCCAAGATCAGTGCAGGGTACCAAAGACCCGGAGGTGAAACCATACAGCCTCTGCCTTTGGTGTCTAAGGACTACAGACGCCAGAACACAGAAATGTTAGCCCAAGGAGCCAAGAGCTGCTAAGGACTGCAATGGACCCACATACAAAGTGTGGCAAGAGCACAAAGGAGAGAAGGCTAATGTCGTTTGGGGGACAGGAGGCCTGGGGCCCGAGGGAGCGAGGATGGGGGCAGAGGAGAGACAGCATTCAAAGGAGTGGGCAAAGCTCCTGAGCTGACAGCAAAGTGTTTGGCCTGGAGAGCGGGTGGCCCAGCTGCAGATGGTGGCTTAGCTCAAGTGCTGGCCTGCCATTGGTGAGCTGGCGTAATGCCGCCAGCCTTTCTTGGGCTTGTTCATCCCTGCGTCAGTCGCAGCAATAAGCAGGACAGAAAGCTCTTAGCAGGATCATATACTCACAGGGTTTCTGCACGGAAGAGGTGAGGAGGAGTGAGGAGGGCAGAAAGCAGGCCAGGGTAGCTACCTAGAGCAGGGACGACGTCTGGAGTACATGAAGCTGAATCATCTTAGCTTCTGGGAGCTGGGGTCATGGTGGAGTCTCTGCTACCAGCCCCCGAGCCCCTCGGTGATTCCCGGGCATGGAGATTTGACAAGGGAAAGCCTTGACCTAGTCAGGTTGCTGGCACGTGTTGGGCACAGAGCCCAGGTGTTGGAGACAACGCAGAGCAGGCAGGCATCCTGGGGTAGGGGGTCTGAATCATCAAATGTCAGCCATCCAGAGCAAACCCACTCCCGATCCCAAGTTCTCAGCAGCACGGAGGCCTATTCTATCCACTTGACATTCATTATCTCAATGCGTCCTCATGCTAACCCTGTGACTTATGCTGCCAGTGTTGCATGGAAGGCTCAGTGGGAAGGGACCTGCCCCAGGTCACGTAGAAGTAAGTGGTGGCCTGTGTGCCTCCCACTCGCTGCCTGAGAAGAAGCGGCCTCCCATGGTGAGCCCGCCCGAAGCAGAGCACTCCGCTGCTCTGGGTATCAGAGGGGAGGAAACTGACAGGCCCTCTAGGGACCCTGAGTTGATGCTGGTGCTAAATTGGGAGATAAATGCCTCCTGTGGGCCCTTGCCTGGGGGCACCAAGCAGCCCAGTGGACAATGTCCTGGGCAACAGCTTGACAAGCCAAAAGACACCGTTTACACATGGCTGTTTTCTTCTCGCTTTTCGTCAGATAATGTTTATTTCTCTTCTTGATTATGAAAGGCACACAGGCATGCCTGTTTCTTGAAAGGGCCTTTGATAAGAGCCGAGGGCAGTACATGAAAGTGCTGCTCCATGAGGGCCATTCTGCCAGCGCCTACATGCATGTGGCCCGGGCGGGTTTTTGTTTTGTTTTGTTTTGTTTGAGATGAGGGGAACAACCAGAGGAATGGGCGCCCGCCATGGCCCATCGACTCTTTCCCCCAAATAGCAATTCTCACAGAGGCTCTTTTATTCCTCACTCCGGGGCCCTCGATCCTCTTCCGCTCAGGGGCAGGGCCCTTTCTAGACCTCCGAAGGCCCCAGGCACTCTCATTTTTAGTGGCTTTACCCCACAGCATATAGAATATATGAAAATGCACCCACATCCCATACTGAATGTAGTTTTTGCTATAAAAATTTTCAAAGGATTTTTATAATTCCGCTTTTGAAATTATCTGCCTATGAGTAACTCGTTTCATTCCCAATTGGCTATGATTTCTTGGTAATCATTGTGCATACTTGGGAATTCTTGCAAAGTGAGGAAATCTAACCAACAAATTGTTTTCAAATGTAATGAAATTTTTAGGAGTACTAAATTTAACAATTAATGAGGTCGATGTTATATTATGTTTTGTAGACACATAATAGAACATTTATTAATTCCAATTCTGCTGTTTTCTTTTCATACTTCAGAGCCAGTAAATTTTCCTGGGGCTCACACATTTTCACAGGCCCCTGGAAAGCTTGCAGGCCCTGGGTATTGCACCGACAGTGCCACGTGGAGAAAAGGGCCCAGACACGAGACTTCTGGGTCTCCATCCAGCCACTGGAAAGAATGAGACCAAGAAGTCCCCAGGTGTCTTTAGGAAGGGGGAAGAGGGCAGTGTTGACTCATCTGGGCCGAGTCCATTCTCACACATCGTCTCCTAGAATCCTCACACCACTTTGAGAGTCAGCTGCTATTACTACTTGTTACACAGAAGAGGACACGAGCTCGGACAGGAGAAGGTACTTGCTCAGAGTTGCACAGCCAGTGAGGGGCAAACCAAGGATTTAATCCTTTATCCCTTTAGCTTCGAGGCCCTTTCAGCTGCCCCAGTCGGCTGTACTATAAAGCCAGTTTTGAAGCGCTCAGGAAGGCCCACTGCACATGAAGGTGAGTAAACATTAACTCTCACTCTTATTGTTACCAGAATTTTTGTCTCCCTGAAGGAATCTGCAATTAAATGGATAAGCAACATCCCCATTCTACCACTTACTAGCTGTGTGATTTTGAGTAATTTACTTAAGCTGTCTGTGCCTCAGTGTGTTCACCTGCACAATGGGGATAATAGTACTTACCTCAAAGAGTTCTTGTAAGGAGTAATGAGTTAGGCAAAGCCCTTTGCAGAGGCTTTGCAGACACACAGTAAATGTTCTGTAAGTGTTAATTATTATTATTATTATTATTATTCTCTGAGCACCAGGACCCAAGTCACCCACTGTGTGACTCTCTAAAGAGGAGTCCCTGGGATACTGAGGAACAAAGAAGGTGGTGCATAGGGAACCTGAAATTTGGGCTGGAACTGGGGCTTGCACTTGAAAAGGAGAATCTGATCTCTTAGGCTCGGATGGGGCGTAGACACCAACTACCACCTGCCAGGCCTCTGGGACCCCGCAAGTAAGAGGGGCTCCTTCACACCCAAAGCTGGCTGAGCTATTTTTAGTGATGACAGCAGCTGGCCCCAAGGCCCTCCCAGCACGCCTGGAGGAGGAAAGTGAAAAGAAGGGAAGGAAAAGGGCCACAGGGAATGTGAGGGATTATGTTTGTGTCTGGCTGGGCTCTGCCTGGCCGCATGGCCCTCTCCTCTGGGGCCCGCTTTAGTCCTCAGGAGCTCACAGCACACTGGCTAGGCCAGCATGTGAGGATTTGCCCAGAGGGCGACCTGTGGCCAGAGCCCGGGGAGCCAGACATTCACATCCCTCCCAGCCCAGCTCCTCCTCTTACAGGCACCCCACAAATCTCTTTCCTTTGCTTTCTTCCAGCTGCTCTGAACCAACAGTTCTGGGTGAATACTCAGGGCCAGATTGGAAGGACCCCAAGATTTCCCTTTAGGCTCCAGAGTCCCTGCGAAAGGGAGGGCTGTGGGCCCCAGTCAGGCAGCCAGTCAGTGGCTGACCTGGGACTTGAACTCAGGGATGCTGTCTCCTCATCCAGGACCTTTGACGCCATGTCACCCCCTAGGCTATGTGGCCTTGGGCAAGTCCTAAGCCCTCTGGGGCTCGTGCGAGCACCGTGTGTGTGTGTGTGTGTGTGTGTGTGTGTGTGTGTCTGTGTGTCTGTGTGTGTGTGTGTGTCTGTGTGTGTGTGTGTGTGTGTGTGTGTGTCTGTGTGTCTGTGTGTGTGTATGTGTGTGTGT
>NW_021703779.1:57586452-57603733 GCF_005190385.1 Monodon monoceros | reverse complement strand
GAGAGAGAGAGAGAGAGAGAGAGAGAGAGAGAGAGAGGGAGAGTAGTGGTGTGACCCTGGGCCTGGTGAGGGGTCCAGCCTGAAGGCAGGTGGCTACAGGGGAAGGTGGGAGGGGGCACCTCACTTCGGCTTCCCCAAGGCCCAATGCCATGTGGTCAAGTGCATTTCGCACAGCCCTCACAGGCACCCATGCATGCCTACACACACGTGCGCACGCACATGCACACATGCTTTTCCGACATTATCTAGGCTGGGGATCGCCATGCTGCATGTGCAACAAGTTTGTCTATCCTTTTCGAATCTAGAGACGGTTGAAGCGATTCCAATTACAGCCTGCATTCCTGCTCTGTCTGAAGGCTTTCCCTTTTTCAAAAGGTCTAGGTTTTTTTCCTCAGCACTTGGCTCCCTTGCTCCCCCCTCCCTGACTCCCCCAACACACACCTCATTCTCACGCCCCTTTGTCTCCTCCCCTTTTACTAGGTTGGGTTGTTCGACTTCAGCTTGATTTTCTGCTGTCTGTGGCTTGGCAAGACTTAAGAAAGCCCAGTCTTCGTTGTGTGTGTGTATGCGTGTGTGTGTGCTTGTGCACATGTGTGAGTACGTCCACGATGGTATGGGGAAATAAGGGCACGTGTGGTGTGTTGGGCCTGAGTGCATTGTGTGTGCATGGTGTGTGTCTGTGGGCGCGTGTAAAAGTGTGCATGCCTGCCTATGCACAGGTTTGCGTATACGGAAAATTTAGTTCACATGTTCACGCTGTGTGTGGGGATAGGGCCTCTGTGTACGTGCAAGTGTGTGCCTGAGGGTATGTAGTCATGTGTGACAGGTTGGATGGCACTTTGCTTGTTCTGTGTTCTACCTCTTCCCCTTCAGCAGAGACGCTGCACCCTGCAGGTTATATGGGAGGCCTACAGAGCTTCTCCTGGTCTCAGGTCCTAGCTCGCTCTTGGCCTCCCCACCTTCAGCCAGCAGCAGGAAGTTCCTCACCCAGGCTCCCCAGGTCTTCTGGCTTGAACTGATGACCACGCTTTCTGTAAGAAATTCTGATCTATTTCACCAGGAATCACGTCCCTGTTACTTCAGTCACCACAGAAGCCTAGGCCTCCTTGGCCTTCCATCACCTGCCCAACTCTAATGCCTACATTGCGGTATACATTGCCTAATCTGGGCCTCATCTTACATTCCTTCCAAGCTCCCAAAACCTTTACACTCTGCCTTCTGGTACCCACGGTCCACCGTCAGCCACTGTTCCCCTCTCCACACCTTCAATCTCTTAGGATTGTGTCCTTCATTCCTACACCCGGAGATCACCAGCTCTCCTGCAACTCCCTCAAGTGGAAGCTCTGTTGTTCTCCCACACCCCACATGTCTCTTGGGAGAGAGGAGGGGATGATGTCTTCTCTGTTTCCCATGGCTGCTTCTAGACCATTTGTCTCCTTTCCTCTTTCCAAAACAGTGGAGCCTCCTAATGCCGTCTCAGCCCCTATCCCTTCTTGAGGTTGTCATCTGTTTTGTTTTTTTTTTGCGGTACGCGGGCCTCTCACTGTTTTGGCCCCTCCCGTTGCGGAGCACAGGCTCCGGACGCGCAGGCTCAGCGGCCATGGCTCACGGGCCCAGCCGCTCCGCGGCATGTGGGATCTTCCCGGACCGGGGCACGAACCCGTGTCCCCTGCATCGGCAGGCGGACTCTCAACCACTGTGCCACCAGGGAAGCCCGAGGTTGTCATCTTTTGACTTTCTTTGTCAGTGCCCTCTTTTCACTGAGGCGACAGTATGCGGCTCAATGCCTATTCTCCACTCCCCAATCCTGGCAACGTTCTTGGCGAATTCTTCATCAACACAGGTGGCGCACCCACCACCCTGGTTTCTCTATTCCTGGAGTACCTTACCTCCAACAATCTGGTCCTCCACCCCATCTCAGTCTCCCATTCCCACGGTCATACCCTTGACCTTGCCGTCATTATTAACTGCAGCACTTTCAAAATCTTGATTTCAATCAACCCACCCTTTGACCCCACCCCTATTCTTTCCTCTTATTCCCTGAGTCCAACAATGCTCTGTCCTCACTCAGGCCTCTGATCCATTGACCCTACTACTTCATCCTGATCCACACACTCCTCCAGCTTCTGTCCTATCTCTTCTGCTTTCCTTCACCACGAAACCTCCCCCAGAGGATTTCTAGACAAAAGTTTCTGCTCCCTCACAACCCATTCTCACCTCTCACTACCCCAATGGACTTCCATCTCCCCTGAAATTGCTCTTGTCAAGGTCACCAGTGACCCCACATTGCCAAACCCCATGATCTGTCTTGCCTTTCTGGATCTCTCTCTCTCAGAAGCATCTGCGACAGTTGACCACTCCCTCCTGGGGCCAAGCTCTCTTGGTTGATGGTTCTCCTCTCATCTCACCGTTTTCTCTTCTCTGGTTCCTTGCAGGCTCCTCCTCTAACTGTTGGAGCACAGATGACTGCATGAATGCCAGGGATTTGGGATGAGTCTTAGAGCACTCTTCTACTCTACCTGTACTTTCTTAGCAGATGGTCTCATTGAGCCCTATGAGTTTAAATACCATCTATATGCCAACAACTCCTCCCAGTTTGCATCTCCATTCCTGATCTCTTCCCCAAATCCCAGAGTCAGGCATCGAACAGCCTGTTTTGGTGGGGGAATCAAGGATTCTTTTGTAGCCATGCTATATTTGAGATGCCTGCCTTGACATCCAAGTGGAGATATGGAGGAACCATCCATTTGAGATTATCAGGAAGGGCCTGACATCTCCACTGAAGTCCAGACTGCCGTATCTAACTACTCACTTGATACCTACTTCTCTGTGTGGCCACCAGCCTAGCCTAGGCCAGCACCATCTCTCATCTGCCTTAGTGCAGTTGGGCTCCCTGCCTCTACCTGTGCCCCTCAACGATCCATCCTCCTTGTAGCAGCCAGAGCAGTCATTCTCAAACACAAATTCAGTCATGTTCTTTAAATATGCTTAAAATCCTCTAATGGCTTCTCACCACGCTTAGAATAAAACGCAAACTTTTGACCACAACTTCGAAGGCCTTACATGATTTGATCCCTTTCTATCTCTCCAACTTCAGCTTAGAGCCCTTTTCTCCACCACATTCAATGCCACCTCAGCGCCTTTATGCTTTCTGTTCTTTCTCCCTCATAGTCTTTCCCCAGCTCCTCACAGGGCTCCTTCTTGTCAGTCAGGCCTCAGTCCAAGCATTACCTCCTCACTGAGGCCCTTCCTGACTACTCAAACTAAAATAGCCCCCCTAATGCCACAATGACATCAGCCTGCCTTATTTGCTTCACAGCTCCTGCGCCAATCTGAGACTCTCTTGTCCACGTGTGCTGTACTTGGTCATGAGCCTCTCCCCCGCTCGCTGGACTCTAAGGCCTGTGAAAGCAAAGGACTCTGGGTTGTTCACTGCTGTGCATTTAGTGCCTTGAAGCAGTGCCTGCCACCTACTTGGTGCCCCAAACAAGCTCATCTGAAGAACGAAAATGCACGTACATGCTTCATTCAATTGCGTTATCGGGAGGGCCTCCTGTGTGGGCAAGGGAACCTGCTCGGTTTCAACAGTCGCATGTGTAAATAGTATATGGGGACATCCCTGCGCCAGGTGGAGGGGGCCTTGAGGTGGCACAGCACTGGGAAGCCAGCGCTGGTTGTGGCGGGTGGGTGCGACAGGCGGCTGGCTGAAGGGAGCCGGCTTCCCCTCCACTGATTGCATTAATGCCAGGGATTTGGAATGAGGCAGGTTGGGTAATGGGGTACTGTAATTCAGTCCAGGTTTCGCACAAATTCACTGCCGAGAAGCAGAGTGGGGAAGGATGAAGAAGACAGATGGGGAGAAAGACAGGCTGCCTCCAGAGCCAGAGCAAGGGTTAGCTCCGGGTGGCCAAGGTGAGAGCCAACTTTGGCAGAGAGGACTATAGCCCTGCCCCTGCCATACAGGGTCTCTGTGCTCGTGTCACTCTCGTCTGGGCCCTGCATCCATGGGACAGGGGATCTCTTGCTGCAAGATATCACTTCTCCCTCGCGGACGGGCTAGGCTGAGGTATGTGAGTAGGGGTGGGGGAGATACTGTGCCACCTTCTCATTGCCTTTGGCAATTTACTTCCCCTGTCTGTCCCTCAGTTTCCCCATCTATAAGAAGGCAAAGGTAATTGATAGCCCAGAAGGGGTGTTGAGAGTATTTAAACAACAGAGAGCGTGTGAAAATGCCCACCTGTGATGGACACGTAGTAGGTTCTTGGTTGGATTGGGTGACTTGAGGCCCGGAAGGCAGTCCTTCCTTCTCCCAGGTGCTCTGTCCTTAGGGCACACTTTTCTTTTTCATTCTGGCTTTAGCTTTAGAATAACATAACTTTAGGGAAATAGAGCTGACATGGAGACTCAGGTCACAAGCCTCACATGTGGCAGCATGGACTCATCGTTTGAAGCCTGACCAGGCTCTGAAGCTCTGTGAATAGCTACTGCAAAGCAAATATGGATTAACAAATCCTTTTGCCATTACAGGGTACGTTGGTTTGCAGACACCGCCATGGGGAGGCAGACGAGGAGAGAACATAGATGGAAGAGTCTAACTACCCAGGTTCAAGTCATGGCTCTACCATTTCCCAGCCTTAGGACCTTGGATCAGTCACTTCTTCCTTCTGAGCCTCAGTTTCCTCAGCCTGTAGCATGGAGATATTAATGCCATAAGGAGGTAGAAGGCATGAAATACCTGGTCACAGTAGGTCCTCTGTGGATTGTCACTGCCTGACTTTTCTACAGCTTCGGAGGGACCTGTGGAATCGGGAATTAAGTTATGGCAGAACATGAAAGCATTCTGGACTCCAGGAAGAAGGCCACAGAGACTCGGAGTTGACCACCTGGGGAAGCAGAGGACAGAGTTTAATTCACGAAACAAAAGGAGGTCAGGGTTGGGTGAGAAGGAACTCGAGGCAGTCAGAGGCCAGAGGAGGACCAGACTGGCCCAAGGACATGGATTCTGGCTGTGGCAGGACTAGATGTCAGACTGCCTGCCTTCCCAGCTATGTCTGCAGGGTTTTCAGGCACTGTCATGCCTCTCTACCAGCAGTAGAAGCCAGGGCCATGAGGGATGGAGATGTGATCTAGGAGGGAATGGCTAGTGCCTTTGGAGGCCTGAAGGAGGCAACCTCTGTTTCTAGCAGGCTGGAAGAAGGGGAAGCAGCCCTTTGTGTCTCCGCCAGAGCTTAGGACTCCTCTAGCGAGCAAGTCCTCAGCTCCCCGTCTCAGTCCAGGCCTCTGCTGCTTCCTGGGGCCCCCGGTACCTCCTCCAGGTGCCCCCTGCTTGGCCTCAGAGGCCTGGGGAAGGGGAGATCAGGGTGACAGCTGCCGGGCCATGGGCTGGCGGACGCCAGGGTGGAGTGGGAGGTGGGAGGGGTCAGCCTAGAAGAGGGCCAGCAGGCAGGAGCATGAAGAGGAAGTTCACAGTCTGCAGCAAATGGATTTCAAGGCCCTGTTAAGTGGAAAATCCTCCAGGAACGTGGCAGAGAAAGGCCCCTGTCTTTGGAGAGGGGCTGTGGGGCTGGGTGGGGGTGTCTTGGCAGGGGGAAGCTGAGCCGCGTGCTTTATGTGCAACGGGAGGAGGTGGGGGGCAGACGGGGGCAGCTGAGTGAGGCTGGGGCCTTGGGATTGACGTCTGGTTGGGGGTGGGCTCCAGTCACAGCTCCAGCTCTGGAATTCAGGGACCTCAGGACTCAGTCTTGGTTCTCAGAGGCTGCAGAATCTCAGGCTGACGAGGCAGAACTGGCTTGTGTCACTCAGTCCCCAGGCCCATCTCTCTAGCCATCCACCACAACGGGCTGATGACACTGGCGATACAGAGGTAGCTCAGATACGGTGCCTGCCCTCACAGAGCATCGGGTCTGAGGGGATGATCATTCTCATGGACACAGCACTTTACTGTTTGCAAGACACTTGCCTGTTTACGCCCATATCAAACTCTGTGAGATGTTCTGGGCAGGATGGAGAAACTGAAGCTCGGCAAAGGGAAATGATTACCCAAGTCACACAAGTAGCAGAGAGGAGAAGTCTCGGCCTCCTTCCGTTTTTGCCCTTCTGGGCAATCCGTAAACTCCCAGCCTTCCCTGGGCCCTAGGTTTTCCATTCATATAGAAGTCCCGTCTCAGAGGGAGAAGCTGTGTGGGAGGGCTCAGGCCCAGACACCCCAGCAGGGCAAGGTATTCTCTTGGCCAGAGAGCACGTAAAGCTGCCCTGTTCTAGGGCTGGACAGCCAGCCGTGTCAATTTCTCCAACACCCGGCTCAGCCCTCGACCGGGTAGTAGGGGAGAGGGGCTGTGGAGTCAGAGAGGCAGTGACCAGGGCTGTGCAGGCAGCTCAGCACAGGAGGAGGAGCCTCAGGCCCCTTTCCCAGCCAGGCCCCCTGCCCTTTGCCTGCCCTGGCCCCAGGCACAGGGCCCAGCCAGCTGTCCCAGGGCGGGCAGGCTAGCTGCATTAGCAAATGTGTTTGCGGTTATGGGCCGCTCCAGAAAGCAGAGAAGTGTTGCATGAGGGGGCTGGGGTGGGGGGTGGCGGATTGAAGACAGACCGGGCTCTGGTTCCCAGCTCTAGCCAGGGAAATCAGAACCAGGCTGGACTTCTGGCCCCGACCTCCCCTCCCAACCTCCCTCACTGCCCCCTCCCAGTCTCCCTGGCCTGGGGAGAGGGCTGGGAGGGGCCAGGCCTCAGCCGTGCAGAGAGCCCAGAGAGGGTTAACCCCATGCTGCTCGGGTCGGGCTGCCTTTGGGTGTCAGTGTAGAGGTCTATGTGAGCTGTGTGTGTGTGGGGGGGGGGGGCCCTTATTCCGGCACCCACCCTCTCATTCTAAATAACTCTCTCTCCCCTCTTCCCTGCCTCTGAGGTGGACAAAACAGATGACGGAGATAGCCCTCAGCCTAGATCATGCAGTCTGCATGGCGGAAGCCATCCACGCTGGAATAGGAGAGAAATCTTTCTGCTCCGTCTTTCTTTCCCTGATCGCCCTCCCTCTCCCTGATCGCCCTCCCTTTCCCCAAACCCGAGACTCAAAATAGTGTGGATGGGCAGGAAAGAGTGCTAGTTGCCCTGAAGTCTGCCAGGAGCCTGCTACAAGGCCTGGCCTTGTAGATCTCATCCAGCGCCCGGCCAGTCTGTCACAGAAGGGGCTGCAGGAAGTGGGGTGAAGTAAGAGTAGGTGGGAAACCTGGAGGGAAGGGCAGGCAGAGCAGGACGGGGACAGGGCAGGAACCGCTTGGGGCGAGGCACTCTGCAACTTAGTGCATTTCGAGATGATAACTTTAGCGAAGATAATGATGACCATGATACTAGTAGCTACTTAGCATCCCACACCGACTAGGTACCCAGCACTCAAATCAAGGGAGTGAGGCTCAGAGAGGTTCAGTTCTTATCTAAGGCCACAAATCCAGTAAAGAGCAAAGCAGAGGTAGGAACCCAGGCTCCTCAAACTGCTTCTTCCCCGCAGGGAGGGGGGGCTGAGGGTCTGCTTACACTAGCTCTGGTGCTTACTCCAGATGTGTCTTTCAGTCTAGGATGACATTTCCTCCCTTGCCAGCTTGGTCAACTCCTAGGTAGCCTTCAAGAGCCAGTTTAAAAGTCCCGGCCCAGCAAGCCTTGCCGAGTCCCGCAGATGTGGCCTGCTCCGTTGTTCCCCAACAGCTCCATCCCTGTCTTTGCCACGTTGCCAGAGGATTTTTCTACTCCACTAGATCATCAGCTCCTACAGGGCTGAGACTGGCCCCGAGAAGCCTCTTGGTCACTGTCAGCCTCCCCCTTTATCCTACAACTAGAATGGTTTTGATTTTCTTTACCTGAAATATGGAGTATCTTAATGTATTTGTTATAAGCACAGGCATTGGCATCAGACAGACCAGGGTTCAAAACCTCTTTCTGCCGCCCTCTAGACGGTAGATGCACAGTCTACAAGCGCCTGGCACGGCGTAGGCACTCGGGCAAGTTTTTTCAGCTCTGTGAGCCTCAGTTTTCCCGTTTTGAAAATGGAGAGACTCCTCTCAGCTGGCTTCATGGGGCTGTTAGGAAAATTCCAAGGCCTAGCAAAGCAGGTACCCCACAGAGCAAGTGCTCTCAACCCTGTCCTACCCACCCCACCCACTGAGGCACAGGTGGCCAAACAGAGGGGCTGCCTTCTTCAGAAAGAATCTGGGGGACGAAGTGAAGAGAAGCTTCCAGCAACTTGGCTATCCCTGTGAGCTTCAGGCCAGGAGGCCCCATCACATACCACTCAGGGTCCCTGTCTACCATCTCCATTGCTGGCAGCAGCTTGGGGATCAGGGCCCTGGTCTGTGGCCGAGGCGGGGTGTGGGGTCCGTGGAAGCAGGGTCCAGCTGAGGAAACAGGCAGAGCGGGCCTCAGGGAGAGCTGACTCGGGACACCTGCCCTTCCTCGAAGTGAAAAGACTGACTAATACATGCCCTTTGCAAAGCACTTGCTTTCTCGGGGCAGGGGCGGCCTGCCAGATGCTCTATTTTACAAATGAGGTAGACTGAGGCCTAGCGAACTGGGGGGATGGCCCTAGGGCTACTGAGCGTGTAAGTGGCAGAGGGTAAAGATTCCAGCCCCCACATGCTCCTGCTCGCCTTGGCTCTCTCCTTGGGGCCAAAGGTAAAGGGAGCTAGACCCACTGGGCACTGGGGCTCGCCCTCTCACCTGGGGATGCGAATGTGGTGGCCCCAGCAGGCCATGCGGGGGTCCCCTCCTCAGCCAGAGAATGAGAAGGGGATGATAAGTGGGAGAAGGTGCAGGAGCAGTTAGATGGATTGTAGTGGGTTCAGAGGCAGGCAATGAAAATGATTAAGGGAAGAGAGGGATTAATTTATAAAACGAGATTAGAAGAGCAATACTGCCCTGTCCTGGCTAAGGGACGGCTTGCGGGTGGGCGCTGGGGAGGGGTGGTTGTGAACGTGAGAACCCACTGGCTCAGACGGGCCCACCAGTCCTGGAGCCTTGGCTGGAGCACCGCCTGCCAAGATGACCAGGAAGGTCCCTGAGCGCCCAGGATCCTCCACTCTCAGGGCAGCCCCAGAAACCTACTCTGGCTTTCCACCCCGCTGCTGTGGAATGATACGGGAGACTCATCTGGACGGCCAGTAGGAGCTCGTGAAGATACCTCGCCACAGCTTTGAGAGGAGGGGAATCCTTCCTTCTTTTGATAGATGAGGGATTGAAGGCCAGAGAGGCTAGTGACCAAAGCCAGGGCTCTGTCCCACCAGAGTCCAGGGTCATTCCATTGTACCAGACCTTCCAGGGCAGGACTCAAGCCGTCCTTCAGCTTCCAGGGTGGGCAACTCTCCTCTGTTTTCTGTTGGAAGGTGAATCTACAGATTCCAGGGAACATTTCTCTCGCGTCCTAATCACTGCACTTGCAGGAAATGCTTTCTTATGTCTGAGCACAATCTTTCATGCTGTCCTTCCACCCCTGTAACCTGGTTGGTGAGATGAGGGCGGGGGGAAGAGAGAGAGAGACAGAGAGAGAGAGAGGGAGGGAGGAAGGAAGGGAGGGGGAGACAGAGAGAAATAGAAGGAGGAGGAGATTTATGGCACATCTACCACGTATCAGAGATTCTATTGGTTGTTTTCACCAATTTCAGGAGGCCAAAATTGATTTAAATGTCATGTAAACCTCAGGACAATTTTATAATGTAGATCTTACTCTCCCTGTCTTATAGACAAGAAACTGAGTTTCAGTGAGGGGAAATGATTAACCCAAGCCCCAGTGTGAGTGATAAAGCTGCTATCTCTCCCATCCCGGGATCTCTCCCGGATCCTAGAAGAGAGAAGCTAGGGCTTCAGTGATTTGGTCAAGCACTTGGGGAGGGGACCCAGCAAGTGCTGTGAGGTGATGAGCTGGTTAGGTGGCCTGGGGATGGTGAGTGGTGCAACTGTGGGAGTGAGCAGTGGGCAGGAAGGGAAAGGGGGGCGCTGGGTGAGTTAGGGTCTGGGGCCTGGGTGCTGGATGCAGATCCTGCCAGGAGCCTGGCCAACCTTGGCAGAACCTGCCTTGCCAATTCACCCCTCAGAAACCCAGTCCTGTCCCTTCTAGATTGCCCCCCCGGCCTCCTAGCCCACACCCATACACTAGGCAGAGGGCCTGTGACTACAAAACTGTGGCGCCATCTGCCCTTCCGAGCTGGTTGCTGGCGTGACACGGGGGCAATGGCACCCCAAGTCCTGACTTAGAGGTGATGTCTCTGCAGGCCTGCCTCCCATTCCTGGTGAGCAGAGGTGGGTGAGGTCAGGAAGAGAGGAGGAGAAGGTGGGGGAGGGGAAGAGGAATGGTTTTCCTTTTTTTTTTCTCAGGCAGAAATGAGCTCATGTTTTGTCTAATCTAAATTCTGTCAAGCAAGCGAAAAGGAGAGAGACAGAGACACACACACACACAGAGAGAGAGAGAGAGAGAGAGAGAGAGAGAGAGAGAGAGAGAGAAAGAGAGAGAGCTACAGAGTTAATAAAAAATCTGCCAAGCACATGTTCCTTCCAGCTCAGAGACAAACCAAAAGAACAAAAAAAAAAAAAAAAAAAAAAAAAAACCAAGAGAGCTGAAAGGACAGACCAGACGGGGAATGTGTTTTCAGCTCACACTACTTCCTCTTCAACCAGAGAAAATTCTACCTCAATTCAAACTCCCTGCTCACCCAGCCGGCCAGCGCCCTGCTCTGTGCCTGCGAGAGTCAGGAAGGGCCTGGCCCCCCCCAAGACAGTCCACTGGGCCTCCCAGCCCTTTTGCCTTCTTAGTGATTGAAGTTGAGGGTGAGGTCAGGAGCACAGAACAGAGGCCTGTCCTTGCCAGTCCCGGGGCCGTGCTGCTTAGAGGCCGGTGGCTAGGGGACACCTTCCCAGCCCCCCAAGGAAAGCCCAGGCAGCCCTCCCGGAACAAGGCCCCCATCCCCAGGGAAGCAGGCAGTGATAGAAGAGGAACCAGGAGGTCAGAGCTGACAATGCACTGACTTCCACTGGGCCATCTTTGCTCCCTAAGCCGGCAATTCTTGGGGAAGGTGAGTTCTCTCTTGGCAGCCCTCCCCCCTCCTCAAGCCCTCCCCGTCCACGCTGTCTCCTGTCCCATATCCTATGGTTGAGAAACGCTGGCTGTGCAGGGCTGGAATGTGGAGCTAGTCCTAGGGGGAGACAGGGAAGTGAGCAGAGCTGAATTGGCCATGCTGAGCAAGACATTTAGCAACCCGAGCAATAATAGGGCTTTCATGGAGATGGCCAACCTTGGGTTCTGAAGCTATTTTCCACCCGCAACCCTCCTTCCTCCCTCCCTGAACCGCCCCGTCTGAGAATCCTCCTTTGTTGGGCTGTGAGGCCTGGGGAAAGAGGGGCTGGGCTTTGTGAAGGGGCCCCCAGGCCAGGCTGACTGGGCTCCCTGTTGTCTGGGTGGAGTGCATCTGGGCAGTGGAAGGGACCTAGGGCCAAGGCCAGGGCCAATAGAGCCAGCCCTCCCTTCCCAGAAACCCCCAGGGCACGGGCTTTGCCTCTGCTCCTGGGTGCTGAGTAGTGTTTAGGCCGGCATTTCCCACGTTCCTCAGTGGGAGGGTGCTTGAGGGGACACATGGACAAATGGTCACTCTTTGGCCAGAGAAGCCTGCCCCAGAGCCACCTTTCACAACAGAGCAAGAGGCAGACACAGGGGAAGGCCAGGAAGGATCCCAGGCCCCGACTTTGAGGGTCTGGGTCTGGGGGTACAAAAAGGTTGCGTGAGCACGAGCTGGCAGGGTGGGGATGAGACTGGGCTGGGGCTTGGCCTGGCCGGGCAGGGTAATGAGATCCAGCTGGATGGGAGAAAGAAGAGAGGGAGGAGGAAGAGGAGGAGGGGGGGGGCGGGGGGGGGGGGGAGGGGGAGGGGGAGGAGGAGGAGGAGGAGGAGGAGGAGGAGGAGGAGGAGGAGGTGAAGGAGGAGGAGGTCTCCTTTATCTCTCGCTCCTTGTTCTCAGGGCCCACGTTTTTTAATTTGTGTTGGATAAACAATATGGAATTGTGTACGCAAAGAAGCTCTAATTATTCCCTGAGGTTGTATTTCCTTAGAGGAAATGAACTGGGCATGGCGTTCGCGTTGGATCGCAGAAACGCACGAGCCCAATAGCTTCCAGATTGCTGCTCAGGCGTGCCATGCTGGGAGCCCCCCTCCAGTGGAGCTGCTCTCTCTATACCCCCATCTGGGTCTGGAGCCCAGTCTGCGCCCCGCCTGACCTGGCCCCGGGAGGGCAGATGAAGGGCTGCTTGCTCTGCAGCCCCACTTCTTCCCGGTGCATGAAGTCATCCCCAACCCCCATCAGCCTCACGTCTGTCTCTCTACTGGAGACAGTAAAGGGCCTGGGACGTAGGCCTCTAAGACAAGGGCTGGAGATGGAGGTGACCTCTGCTGCTCCTATCCCCTGCCACAGTCCTCATTGAATTCGGTCACTAAGCAGATCTCATGGGGAGCCTAGGGTTCCTGCCTTATCTTTTCCTGAATATCAACCCCCCAAGCCACTACTGCAGGGGACAGTTTCCCAGGGAAGCTGACTCTGAGGTGGGCAGGTGCAGGAGGAATTGCGCTAGGGGCTGCGGGCTCTGTTCTGGGGGTGGTGGAGGCTGGCCTCCTAGGAGCAACCCTGCAAGCTTCTCCAGCATGCTGGGATGTGGGCACCAGCCGGCTCATCATCCTCCATCTCTCCATCTACCACCTACAGAGACCAAACTCTACCTGCCCTTGAGGTACATGGGGAGGCTGAGGCCTAGGGAGGTAAAAGGTGTGATCCTAAGCTGGTGGCAGGACTGGGCTGAGAACCTGTATGAGACGGCCCACCGTTTGAGTGGGACTTGAAGGAAAAGGTGAACCAGGGGGTGATTGTTGGCTGAAGGGGAGACCTGAAGTTGAGTATAATCAAATCACCCCCATGTATATTCCCCCCTTTTCCCATGAAAGAATTCAAAGCGTTCCCAGAGACTAGGTGGGCACAGGGTCAAGGGCGGAGAACTGAGTTTTGCTGCTACTTGCTGTGTGCCGAGCCCCAGCCAGCCCCTGCCTTCAAGGAGCTGACTGACGAGGTGGAAGGTAGAGCAAGCAGGGCCCCGGGAGGCTTCCCTGGTAGAGTTTCGGGGACAACCGGGCTGGATAGGGGCCCAGACGGCAGCCCCCGCTCAGACTCTGGGGCCAGGCAAGGACGGTGAGGGCGGGGGTGGGGAGGCGGCTGGCGGCCCTGGAACTGGACTGCTCCCACTCCGGTGGAAGGTTCGCCCCCATGTCTCCCTTTTATCTTTTCATTACATACAAATTAGGAGTGCGATTAACTTTATTAAAAGCAAACAAAGCTGGTCAGAGAATGGGGCCTCCAGACAGAGCCGCGGGGGTTTGGGAAGGAGGAACCAGGGAGAGCAGGGGAGGGCTGTGGTTGCAGCAGTTAAAAGGGCAGGAGATGGAGGGCCGGGGGAGGGGGCTTCCCTGCAGGATTCTCCATCTCCAGGGATCCCACCGTTTTTATGGCCGTCTACATCCTTCTGAAGTTATGCCAGCACGGCCCAGCCTCCAGACAGAATTCCAGACTTTAAGAGCTGGAAGGAACTGTAGAGACCATAGGGTCTACCACTTCTCCCAACCCCCAGTTACAGATGGGGAAACTGAGTCCCAAAGAGGTGAAGGGATTAGCCCAAGGCCCCACTGCCTGTGAGTGGTTGAGAATGGTGTGATGAGAGGGGCAGCTTTCTGTTTTTAAAAATGTTCAGGGAAGGACATCCACTCTGCCTCACTTCCCCACAGTGTATGGAAGCTCTGATCTAAATCTTTCTTGCAGCAGATAAACCGTTTTTTTTTTTTTTTTTTTTATCACACCTCAGTAGAGTTACAGACACATACTGACTTTTATTTATTTATTTTTTTGGATTCTGAAGTGGCCACGTCCTGCCACGTTGGCCTCCTCTTCTTCCTTGGCTTTTATCATTCAGAGACCTCAGGCTCTGACTACTTTGGGGAGGCTAGACTGCAACCCCGGACAACAGCCATGACACCCCCAGGCATTTGTGTAGCACTTCAAGTTCTTGGAAAGGATTTTCATAGGACCTCATTGTTTCCTCCTGGAACCTATGACTGCTAGGCAAGACAGAACCCACGGGCTTCATTTGTTTATTAATTCATTCCTTCAGAAAACATTTATCCAGGGCTCACTTTGTGCCCAGTGATGGGCGAAGTGCTGAGGATTCAATGATGATGAGACAGATGTGGTCCTTGACGTCATGGAGCTCACAGAGGAGAAACTGAGGTTCGTTCGGACCGTAGCATGCCACAGACACCAGTGGAATGAACGTGCCCCGCATGCACACGTGCCTCCTCCTTGAGCCATTTTCCATAAATCTGGGGGCCATCAAAGAGCAGAGATGCCAGGGACCCTGCCATCTTCCCTTCTATTCAGTTTCCACAAGGCTCGGTGGTGTCCCAGGGTCGCAGATGCCATGTCCAGTGTGACCCCTGCCTTCCAGCACCTCCGTCATCAGACATGTAAAAATAAAGGTTTTTTTTTTTTCCCCTAAAATCCCTCTTGGCTCTAAATATCAAGGGCTCTAATAGTGCAAAATTGGTTCCAGGAGGAATGTTTCAACTTCTCAAGGAATCCCAGTTTCTAAGCACTTTGGAAGCACCTACCAGAAACCAACTATTTACTCCTTATAGAAATGGGTCACATATGCTTAGCAACCTCCCTCAGCTGAGGAGGTAAGAAGTGAGTGGGGACTGAACTAGTCCTTACCCACCGCTAAATGAACTCCGCTCTTAGGTTAAACCATAAGAAATTGCCATTTTTCTAGGTCAAAAGTGGTCAAGTATTGGCAATTTCATACAGTTCGACCTGATCGGACCTAACTGTTGGGAGTGGATTGGCAAAGTAGATTTTGCAGGGACCGCCCTGAGCAATAGCTCTTCATATTGAATCATTAGAGCAGGCACCCTAGGTCTTGCTACTGGACAATCCCAGTCCTTGTTGAATCATTACAAGAGATCCCCTGAAGCTTCCTGCTGGGCAATTTTTCTTGTTGGTGATGCAGGAGTTCCTGCGGCACTGAATGATGATAAGAGCTAACATCTACATAGCACTTCCCAGGGGCCAGACCTTGTTCTAAGTGTTTTGCAAATATTAACCCACATAATCCTCATAACTATCCTATGGGGTGAGTGCTATGATCACCCCAATTTTATAAGATGGGAAAAGAATAGACAGGGAAATTAAGCAGCTGGCCTGAGGTCTCACCACCAATACATCATTAAGCTAGGATTAATGTCTGAATTGGACCCTCTGAACCACTAGGCTGAGTCTGCACTTTGAACTTGCTCCTGGGTCTGAGTCAAAGACTTTTTTCTTCGTGGGCCAAGGGGCTAAGGACAGATTGAGGTCTGCTCTCAACTGCCCCTACATCCAACAAGAGGAAGAGATTATGTTTCCTAGGGACTGAGATGGGTCAGCCAATTAGCAGATGGGGTGGGGACTGAGAGACCGAATTGTTCGGGCTGGGCAAGGCCTGAGGTCCCCAGAACTGATCCATGATCCATGAACAACAAAGGATTCCTCCACTGTTTCTTGTTTCTCATCAATTCCCTTCCAAAGACACTTGACAGACGCTGTGGGGTGTGGCAGAAGACTGAGGAAGCGGGTGCAAGAGACCTGGGTTCAAGTTGGGCTCTACCATTTCTTAGCTGTGTGGCCTTTGGCATGTTGCTCAACCTCCCTGAGCTGCAGTTTCCTCATCTGCAACATGGGGCTGATAATCCCAACTGCAGAGTGCTGTTGTGGGCTTTCCACGAGAGAAGTGGGACAATGTGCCTGGCGAAGTTCCTGGCCCACAGGCGGTGTCTGGTGAGTGCTGGTCCCCTGCCCCCATACCCAGAGCAGAACCCCAGCTGTACCTTCCAGTCCCCCATCACTCCTTGTCCCACTGGCCTTGGCATGGAGCCTCTGGGAGACCCCAAGGCCCAGTGACGAGTGGCTGAGAATGGACTCCAGCAACAAAGTGAGATCTAGTCAGTTTCATTAAAGTTCCCATTTAATTTTACTCTCCACTGATGTCCTGAACGACCATTTCCTCCTTTACTCTCTGCTCCTCTAGTCTCCCCAACCCCAAGGCCCTAAGGAAGGCTCCTGACTCCTGCCACCCCATTTTCAAGCTTGCCGAGGGTTTGTGTTGGCTCAGTGGAGAATGTGATGAGTCCGCTTTGTGTCCCTGGCACTCCACAGAAAGACAGGGGAATTAAAGCTCTGAGGAAGAAATAAGAAGGGAAAGAACCACCTCACAAACGCCTGCCCCTGCCCCTGGTCATGGTGCGGTGGGTCTGGAGCTGACGCTAATCGGTGTGGTTTCTCTTCCAGCCCCAAGTTTATCCTTGTGTAATTTAGCGTAGGAAAAGCTAATACTGATGTGTCAGCTTGGGTTAATGGAGATTTTTTTTCTAGCTGAGCAAAGGCTCCTTTCCTCCCGCCACCTCCATCCCCAGGCTCCTCCCCCAAGGAGGCATCCCACCCACATGCCACATAAAACGCAGCCGCCAAGGGACCAGGATCTTGAGGGGCCCTGGCAGGCTCTCCTGTTTCTGAGAGATCTCTGGGGAAGGAGAGGGCCTAGACACATTTGTTCACCCATTTCCATTGGCCCGCAGAGCCTGCTGGCAGGAAGTAATTTCTTGTCAAACACGAATCTTTCCTCTTCCTTCTATTGCTCACACCATTGGAGCATTTCCAGTCTTGCCATGGGGCTCCGTGGCTCAGGGTCAGAGGCCTTCCTGGCGCTGTTCCTCTGTTTCCCTGTCTGAGTCACTAGGGATTGGGCGAGATGACCTTAGTGGGTCCTGTGGCCTCGGATAGCTGGTAGCTCTAGAATTCTAGACCAACAGAAGGAGTTGGCTGGACACCAGTTCGTCCTGAATGTTATTGGTGGAGACAGGGCTCCAGAGGCTCCAAGTCCCTGGCGCTTCCTCCAGCACCCATGGTATCAATGTCACTGATGTCCCCTGGAGTCTTGCTTTGGGTGTCTGGAATTCTACTTCCGGCTCTGTTACAGCTGTTTGACCACAGTCCAGTCCCCTCTCTGGGCCTCAGTTTCCTCACCTAGGAAAAAAGGGAGAGTAGGGCTGGATAAGCTGATCTCTAAGGCTGCCTCTAGCTTGTGGCTCACCGCCCCCCCCCCCCCCCCCCCCCCCCCCCCCCCCCCCGCGACCCGGCCCCGCCCCCCCCCCCCTCTCCTCTCATCCCTCCCGCCCCCAGTCTTCCGA
>NW_021703779.1:57568052-57586352 GCF_005190385.1 Monodon monoceros | reverse complement strand
TCCCCTTCCGGGGCCGCACTTTTCCCCCCAAGGAAAAAGGGGAGAGGGGGGGGGGATAAGTTTTTTCCCCGGGGCCCCCCTGCCGCGGGCCGCCCCCCCCCCCCCCCCCCCCCCCCCCCGCCCAGAGGGAGGCGGCTTAGGCCCCTTTCCATGCTGCTCGTGCAGCCCCTGCCTTCAGAGACTAGAGCAGGCTGGCTGGGGTGCGGCTGCCGCTGGGAAAAGAGGGGATGAGGGTAGAGGGCAGCTCGCAGAAGGCAGATTCTAGAGAAGATAGAAGGTGGGCAGGCGGACAGGGAGGAGGCAGGAAGAAAGAGGAGAAGGAGGTGGAAGGGAGGGAGCGGAGGCAGGGAAGGGAAAGAATAAACACATAATCAGGGTTACTGAGTTTCCTGTGCAGCTGGAGTCATCTTTTGCTCTTAATAAACTCAGCTGCGGCTTCACCACCCCCTCCGGATGGGTGGCTGCTGGTCCCGATGCAGCTCGCCTGAGACCTGAACGGGGCAGGGGGTGGGCGTTCTGACCTGGGTGTCTGATGGATGCCCACCAGCCGCCCACCCACAAAGCTGAGCTCCACTGGCCTGGGTGCCATGCCTTCCCTCAAGGCAAGATGGTGGGGAGGGGACAATAAGGGCATTGGAGTGGGCCGACTGGAGTTCCATTCATGACTCGGTGGCTTCTGGGCTGAGGGGCCTTGTGCTCGCCCCTTCCCCCAGCCTGCTTTCTCATCTACAAATGGGGCTAATGTCTCCACCGACAGATACACGTAGTCCTGTGTATGAAGTGAAGGAGAAGATGGCTGTGCAGGCCCCAGCCCGTGCCTGAGGGACTGTTCAACAGCTGGCGTTCCTTACTGTCTCCTAACTCCTGCTCTCCCCACCCACCCCTGGTCCAAGCTGGTCTAGATCTGGTAGCCTCTCTAGCCTCACCCACCCGGCCTCTGGCCTTTGGAGCGAGCGGGAGAGGGTGGAGGAGCCAGACAGGCTCAAGATGGCGAGGGGCCCTCCCCTTGTCCTGAATCTCCATGAGCCTCCTTGAACTCCTCTTTCCAAACTGCCCCCTCCCAACATGCAGGTCCTGGAGAGGGGTGAGCAGAGGGGGGAGCAAAGACCACCCTGTGCCCCAACATCACTCCTGTGATGGCACCTGGAGCCAGACTCTTTAATGCGGGGTCCAGTCTTTAGAGGTTCTCTAACCCCTTGATCTTAATACGGAAAATTGGCAGCTTGGTGGATTATTCTGGGGAGACGCTCCAGAGTGTATATTAGGTTCTCAGAGGGGCTTCCCAGGGACTCTTCTAGCTTTAGCTCTCATGTCAAACTGTCGAACAGCCCTGGGAGGGAATGGGGGTGTGTGTCTAGAGTGGTCACTCAGCTGGAAATTGCTGAAGCCAAGATTTGAACCCAGGCCTTCCTGGCACAAAAGCCCATGCTTAGCCCATGCTGTACTGCTTCCTGGGAGCTGCTGAGGGGGCTCAGCCCAATGCACCACTCACTCATTGGTTTATTCCCTTACTCATTCAACATCCAGGTGTCTGTTGAATAACCCCCTTTGTGCCAGGAAAGACCATATGGCCTCCTTGTATTCCTCGAAAGAGCCCCAGATGGGTTTGAGGAGAAGCCATGCAGGATAAGTGTGCCGTGCAGGACTGTCAAAGTGGTCAGAGGCTGAAATACCAACGGGTCAGGGCCAGCCTTGCGCCAGTGGGAGTCTTTCCTCGCAAGGGGGCAAACCCAAGCTCAAAAATGGTTAAATGCCCCTTGCCTTACTGGAAGCACACGAATTGTGGCAGTGCCCCCGTGGCACCCATTTAAGACGGTGAGTTCTTCAAGTTAATAGGTATTTCAAGGAGCAGTATAGCCTAGGGCTTAAGAGTGTGAACTCTCTGGGATCAAATCCTGCCTCTGTGACTTACCAGCTATGTGACCTTGGGAAAATGGTTTGCCATCTGTACAATGGGGATAAGAACCGGCCTACCTAAGAGGATGTTGTGGGGAATAAATAAGTTAATGTCTGGACAATGCTTGGAAGAGTACACTCAACAGATGGCCACTCGCTCATCGCTCCTTGCAGCCAACCCTCACCTCATATAGGCCCTCCGTCAAAGGGAAATCAATACTTCAGGATCCCGACTGCTGTAGGCTCAGGAGAAAAAGGCACCTAGGATGGGCAAGTGGCCCAGCTTCTTCCACACGGCCCCAGAGTCATCGTCCTAAACACAAATCAGAGCAAGTCACTCCTCTGCTCCCTGTTGTCCCCAGGCTAAATTTCAACACCTCGGCTTCTGCATACCCGTTCCCACTATCTGAACCCGCCCAGGTCTTGTTTCTCATCTTTCACCACTTCTGCTTTTGATGCCAAGGCTTTGGCCACATCAAACGTCACGGGTGAAATGAGCCCTCTTCCTTCCCGCCTTCTTGCTCATGACGTTCCATCTCCCTGGAATACCTCTCCCCTGCTTCCATGCACGTCAAGTGCCTCCATGCCACTGACCCTTCACAGGACATCCTTACTATTAGAATGCAAGCTCCAGGAGGACTTGACTCCCTCTTGGTCACTGCTGCATCTCCAACACCTGGAACTGTCCCTGGTATATAGTAGATGCTCAGTAAATAGTCCCTGATTGTGGATTGCATGGGTGATTCAAGTTAAAATGCTACCTCCTCTGTGAAGCAGCCCAGGCAAAGGCCATTTCTGCTGCCAGCATACTTTTACACGCCTGTCAGAGCACACATCCCATTGCCTTGTTTCTTTACTTGTCTTATCTCCCCGCTAACCCGAGTGTCTCTTGAGGCCAAGAGCCTCAGCTGAAGCATCTCAGAATCACCCACTGTACCTTACACGGTGTCTGGTGCAGGAGCTCTCATTAGAATCATTTGAGGAGCTTCAACACAATGTCCATGCCCGGGACCCAGTCATGATCAATAAAGCAGAGTCCAGGGGCAGAGCCCAGGCATGGCCATTCTCAAACTCTCCGTGGGAGGATTCCGGCATGCAGCCAGGTGGGAAAACTTCTGGGGCAGGCATCCCGTGCCAGCCTCTCCATCAAGTAGCTCCTACTCCACCTGGCCCGTGAGCTGGCCTCCGAGGGGAACAACACTGGTTCAAAGGGACCCCAGAAATGACTTAAGGCAGTTGGGTCTCCCTCTCAGGTCAGCCTAAGGAAGAACACAGAGAATGCCATGCTCGCCCCCTTGGGCAGGGAGAATGGGTGATACCTACACGCTGTCACCTGGCATCTCCTTTGTCCTTGGGCCCGAGTGCATCTAATCCAGCCAGGCCCCTGACAGGCCATTTCCAGTTTAAGCCAGTCAGGCTGCCTTCACAGCAGGTACAGAGGGCCTGAGACTAGAGGGGAGGAATAGGCCGGCCAAACGGGCACAGAGTCAGTTGGTGAGCCCCTGGGGTCAGCTTGGCCTGCTCAGTGAACGCCACCTGGTCACCAGCACCAGCAAACTGGTGCAGCGAAAGCCCTTTGACTTGAGAATGACAACTAACATGTCTTATTCTGTGCCAGGCCCCATGTTGAGCGCTTTACATGCATTATTCTAGTTCATTCTCTCCGCAGCACCGTCAGGTGGATGTTATCATTCCCATTGTACAGACCAGGAAACTGAGGCTCCCATGAATTAAATTCCTTTTGCTTGAGGTCACACAGCCATCAAGTGCCACCAGGAGACAAAGCCCAGATTTGAATCTAAGCTTGAGTGCTTAGCAACCAACCTAGACTAAAGCTGTGACTACAAGACCAAGGTCACAGCCCCTTCTCTGTCACTCACTCTCTACCTCCTCCCTGGACCTTAGTTTCCCATCCACTGGGGAGGGAGCAGTGGCTGACCCGGATGGTCTCTGAGGGTTTTGCCGGCTGTGACACCTGTGGGTTCTATGAATCTCTGAGCAGAGAAACAACCTAGTCTCAGCCTCCACACTCTAGGCAATAGGTTTCTTGGGGAGGTCCAAGGCAGGGCTCAGAGCAACACTTGCATCTTACCTCAGGCCTTGGGGAACAGCAAAGCTACAAAGAGCTAATCTTTATATCTACTATTATTCTTTTCCATTATGGTTTACCATAGGATATTGAACATAGTTCTCTGTGCTATACAGTAGGACCTTGTTGTGTATCCATTCTATATATAAAAGCTTACATCTGCTAACTCCAACCTCCCACTCCATCCCTCCCCCAATGCCCTCCCCCTTGGTAACCATCAGTCTGTTCTCTATGTCCATGATTTTGTTTCCATTTCATAAATAGGTGTCATATTTGTGTCATATTTTAGATTCCACATGTAAGTGATAGCTTATCGTATTTGTCTTTCTCACTTAGTATGATAATCTCTAGTTGCACCCATGTTGCTGCAAATGGCATTATGTTGTTCTTTTTTACGGCTGAGTAGTATTCCATTATATGTATGTGCCACCTCTTCTTTATCCATTCATCTTTCAATGGACATTTAGGTTGTTTCCATGTCTTGGCTATTGTGAACGGTGCTGCTATAAACATAGGGGTGCACGTATCTTTCTGAATTACAGTTTTGTCTGGGTATATGCCCAGGAGTGGGATTGCTGGATCATATGGTAATTCTATTTTTAGTTTTTTGAGGAACTTCCATACTGTTTGCCACAATGGCTGCACCAAATTGCATTCCCACCAACAGTGTAGGAGGGTTCCCTTTTAGGAGCCTGTGTCCTTAACCACGGTACACTGCTGCTCAAGCACTTTGCTTGAAGGATGGATGGGCAAGAGGAGGGAGAGACCTCATTCTGCCACCTGGAACCCCAAAGGTGAGTCAGGCTTGGCCCTGGACACCTAGCCTTTCATCCTCTCTTTTCCAAGTATCTCCTGGAACAGAGATAAGGTTAGTCTCCTCTCCCCAGGGCCTGGGCACTTAATGTGGTTGCAGAACGAGGAGGAGAGGCCCCCAGGGAGGGCAGAAGCTGACAGTGAGGCTCAAGGCCATATAAGCTGGACCAGTAGGAGTGTGGGCAAGCCCTGGTACCGCGGTGCCTCATCCCCAAGGCGGTGCTTGACGGGGGCAGCTCTCGCCTGAGTGGCTGCCCAGTGCGCTCACTCAGAGTCTCTGTCACCAGGGGTAGGACTCAGCAAAGCAGCAGGGCCAAGCCTTCCCCTGGCAGTGACTGTAGGAAAAGGAAGAAGAGGCAAGATTAACCGATTCAGCTGCGCCCAGGTGGAGGGCCACCAGCCAGCAGATTCTGGCTCTGTAAAGTAACTTTAGGTGGATAGGAGCCCTGCCTGCCTCTCCCATCCCCACCACTACCACGTGCAAGAGGCCATGTTCCGAAGTCACCCCACCCCCAGACCTGGCTCCCAGGCTAGGCCAGGAACCTCTGTCATATACCCTCTTAGCAGCCCACACCTTCCCTTACTCGTGTCAACTGTAGTTAAATCACTATTTGGGTACTAGTCATCGAATTGTCTGTCCCCCAGTAGATTAAACCCTTCATGAGAACAGGACGGGTATCCGTGTCCTCTGCTACAATGTCCCCGGAGCAGAGTACTGGCGCCACTTCAGGGGCTCATTGAGCTCTCACCTCCTCTCTTCCTCTCTTCCTCTTATCCTTTCTTCCTGCCCCCCCCCCCGCCCACGTCTACAGAGGACAGGCTGATGGACATCAGCAAGAGGAAAGGCGTGCATGCAGGGCTGAGATAGTATCTGATGCCGGGAAAGGAGGCACTGCAAGGCCGCCCGGGCCACCCATCAATCTCAGCTGGCCCAGAAGGAGCAGGCAAGTGGGCCCCATGCCTTACCACCAGTCTTTGCAAGGCATAGCTCTCAGGGGAATTTTAGAGACCTGAGAGGAGGAAGCCTCATTACCATATAAAGAGCCATATTATCTAAGAGTTGGGGCTGATATAGGGACATGTGCCTGATAGCTTGTGAAACCAAAAGGAAATAAAGCACGAACAGTGATGCTCTATTTTATAAGTTGGGTGGTGATATCACAGATCCTCGTTTTATTACTAGCCCTTAAGTTGGGCATGCACATTGTAAATACTCTTTTGTACATACAATACATTTTATAATTTTAAAACCGTGAAAGCAGTCTAATATTATTATTAAAAACATAGATTCCGGAAGTCAAGAGAATCTGGTTCATTTTCCAGCTCTGCCACTTACGACAGGCATGACCTTGGTTTGGATATTCCTCAGAAGGAAAATGGGGTTAATAATAGCACCTACCTTTAAGGGTTATTGGGAAGAACAATCCTGCTAATGCATGTGAAGTGCGGAGAACAGGGCTAGGCACAGAGTAGGCATACGATAAACGTTAGCTACCGTTATTATCCATGTTCTCAAGTAGCAATGTATGAAAATGTGCATGTTTAGGTATTGGAATAGCTACCCAGGGCTTTAGAGGGAGGCATAGAAAAATGACAGCAGGGAATACACCCAAAATGTTAACATAGATTGTATCTGGATAGTGGGTGGTGGGAAATGTATTTTTGTCTTCCTAATTCCTTTCTGTATCTCCCAAATTTCTTATAATGAACTTGATTAACTTTTGCAAATGGAAAAAAAAATTTTTCTCAACAATTTACAGTGTGTCTAGTAGCTCCATCAGTGTTAAGCCAACAAAATGTAAAAGCAAAAGCAAACACATTTAGAAAGAATAACAAGAACTGCTCTCAGGCCCCTAGCTCCCAAACATATCTGCCAAGGGGAGGCCCAGAGGGGTGCAGGGCCTTGTGAAGAAACGCCTCTACTCTGCCCCCTCAGCCTCCCCCCAGTCTGAGGACACCTTCACTGGCTCTCTGCCCCCTGGGGGTGTTCCCCCCTCCACCACGCCCCATGTCACAGTGTCCTTGGTGCCCTGGCAAGGAGGCTGGCGGGGAGGGGCTGAGCTCTGGAGGGCCTCTGGTAAGCCAAGCCGATTTCATTCCTCCCTTCTCTCCTGTCAGGTCATAGGAGATGGCATTAGTACCACTTCAGTGAAGCCGAGCTGCTTCTGAGACGCTGCCTTCTAGCTCATGGGTGGAGAACAGCGGTAGCCTGATTGTACCCAGAGTAGGAGACGGGGGTGGGGAGGGGAGAGCGCATATGGGGGGTCAGGCCTGAGGGGTTGCCCAGGCTGACTGTTGGCAGGCTGCTGGGAAGTCTGGCGGGAGGGCAAGCAGAGACAGCTTTCTGCCCAGCTCATGAAATGGAGCTGGAGAAGCAAGGAAGACTGGGATCTGGGCTGGATCGGGGCCAGGGCCCCAAGACAGAAATAGGCCAGGCCACTGGGTTTCCAGATCAGTGTCCTGTTTTGCCTGCCTGGCTGGGCCACTCACAGGCGAGGAGCCACGTGGATTCCAGAAGAGGCAGGGAGATGGGGGCAGACAGAGCCAGGGCCCCACTGCCCTCATTCTCTGCCGCCTCATCTGGCTTTATCTTTTTGGGGCTTGTCACCACTTGATGTTATATGAGCTATTTGTCCTGCTTCCAGAAAGGATGCTGCTCAAAGGCAGACACTTTTTCTCCCCAGTTCACTGTAGCACCCCTAAGCCCCAGAACAGTGTCTGGCACATGGTAGCTATCTGACAAATCCTTTTTTTTTTAACAGACCGTGAATGACCGCCCCCCCCCCCCGCCCCCCCCGAGCCTGGGGCTTGTGAGGTAGGAAAAGCAGGCAGGCACTAGAGATTGCCCTCATTTGGGTCGATGAGAAAGTGGAGACTGTGAGAAGTTCAAGGACTTGTTTAATGTCCCATGGCTAGGAGATGACAGATTTTAGGTTTAAACCGGGGATGACAAAGTTGAATGTTATTTTTTTCAATATTATGTTGCCTCTTTGAAAGAAATAAAGTGGGTTGCAGACATAGAAAAAAAAAACAACTTATGGTTACCAAAGGGGAAAGGGTGTGGGGGATGGATAAATTAGGAGTTTGGGATAACAACAAGGACCTACTGTATAGCACAGGGAGCTATATTCAATATCCTGTAATAAACCATAATGGAATAGAAAAAAAAAAAAGAAAAAAATTTGCTCGGCTGTCTGGCAGGTGTCTCCCGGCCATCCCTGTGGACACAAAGTGCTGATTTTGAGACAGCCATGCCGAGTGAGCCCGGGGTGGGCTTGGGACGTTCTTCCTGCTGCGTCCAATGCTTATTTAGGATCAGACTTTGGTTTATTTAGGAGCAGGCTTTGGTCACTTGAGGTCTCTGGGTGTCCTGGTTCTGCTGAGGGAGATCCGATCCAGCCATTCCTACTGACCAAGTCTCAGTTTTCCAAGGCAGGAAATGGGTAGAGAACATAGGAATGGTGTTTTTCCTTAGGTTGGGCGACCAGACTGCATGGGGTCTCCTTTGGTGCCTGGGTTACAGCTCAAATTGGGGAAAGGATGCCAACCAAGGGCCTAACTGTGGGCTGGGAGGGGAGCAGAAGGCATGGAGAGAGGCTGGTATGTATCAGTGGCAGGCCCTTCTCTGCCCACTGGGACCTGTCTCCCTTCCATGCCAGCCCTGAGTGACTGAAGCAACAAGGAGGGTTACCACCCTAGCCTCTGGGGGAGGGGAGACACCTGTCCCTTTTCCCACTCCCCCAAGAATGTCCTGGTCTGTCTGTTCTCCCAGGCAGTGAGTAAATGGGCTTCAGACCTCTCCCCTCCTCCCACAAACCCCAGGCAGAGACATTCTGGCTGAGATGGAAAATTCTTTCTTCCTGGTCTGAAGCAGCTGCTCTGCCTTACCAGGTCAAGTATTGTCCCCAGGCCCTCTGAGAGTGGAGTCTGTCACCCTCTTTCCCTGTACCAATGGAAAGTCCACAGCCCTCTGGGAGTGTACTACTGCTAGGGTGCAGGTTACACACACACACACACACACACACACACACACACACACACACACACACACACCCCTTAGCCTGGAGCCTGAAAGCTCAATCCCATAAACCCCATGGAGCTTTGGGGTCCCATCTCCTTAGACAGCTGGCATAGGGCAGGGCTGCTGGCTGCTGGCTGAGTGGGCATTGCCCCCGCCTTGCAGAGCCTGGAGGAGAAGATGCAGGTGACAAGGGCTCCAAGGTTGTGGGTTGAAACGTGTGCAGTGCGCTGGCTGGGAGGCAGATACCCTCACGCTGGCCCTTGCCTGGCCCAGGCCAGCCAAGGAGAGTTCCATCTCACCCAGACTAGCCTGATCAGCAGGGCCTAGATGGTAAGAAGAGCCTTTCCTTGGGACCCTGGGGCGCTCTTCCTGGGTTTAAGTAAGTGGCAGCCGGGGACCTTTGAAATATTGGCCAACAGCCTGGCTTCCTGGGGCCCACGTGGCTGGGAAGGGGGAGATTGGAACTTGGGGCCAATGGACAGGTGGTGGCTGGAAGGAGGTGGCCTGTCTCTCTCATCTGAGAGAGAGCGCAGAGGGCGAGGGAGGTGGGTATACAAATGAGTCCAGGAGGGGAGGGAGAAAGAGTGGCCGACTGCACCTGGAACAGACCATGGGTTCCTGAGCCCTTTGCACTATGGCTTCTCAGCCCGACTAGAGGGCCGGGGACACTGAGCCTTCGAGACATTGAGACACTGTGGAAGCTGAGAACCCACGGAGAAAGGGGAAGGGCAAAGCAGGGCTCTGGAGACCTCCGTCTCAGCTGTGGACCAGCTCTGGTGCCCTGCTGGGATCCCAGCACTGTTTGGAGACAGAGCTTCTTAACAGTTCTTCTGTCAAACGGGTTACAGATCTGCTGAGATATTTACCCTCTCAGCCCTCAGGGAGGCACAGTGAGGCTTGAGGTGGCCCAGGCCCCCCTGACCCCAGTTTGCCATACAAATAGTCATGTTTTTCCTCTGTGTACCCAGAATGAAAAAGGCTTGCGGAGGCGGGAGGTGGGCCGCCTGGGGTGGGGAGCGGTAGGGGAGGAGGGAGCAGGGATATGGGAGGTGCCCAGGCCGCCCCCTCACTGCTTCCTCACCTCTTCCCACCACTATTCTTTGCCCTTTTGGGCTTTGCCTTATGCTATTTTTTTCTGAGTCTCTGTTCCTGTCTCCCTCTCTCCTCGTCTTTGTTTTTGTCTTCATGTCTCTGTCTCTCTGCCTCTGGGCCTTTCCCTGGCCTCTCCCTCCATCTCTCACTGTCTCTCTGATTCTGTATCTCTCTCCGGTCTTTCTCCATCTCTATCTTTCTGTATGTTTTGCTGCCTCTATGTCTCTCTCTGGCTGGTTCTCACCATCTCCCGGGCTCTGGTCTGTCTCTACTTTTCTCTGCCTCCGTCTCTGGGTCTGTCTTTCTGCCTCTTACAGCCTCTCCGCCTCTTAGTTGGTATGTGTGAGTCCTGCTCTGCTACTGGAAGCTGGGCAGTAACCCACACTCGCTCCTCACTGGATCAGATGGCAGTTCCAACAGCGGCGGAGCTCCAGGGCCCAGCAGGGTCACTCAGGCCTGCCCTTGGTGACACTCAGTACCCCTCTTAGGGGCAAGGGAGGGGGCCCAGACACAGCGAGGCACAAGCCCAATGATAGATCACCCCACAATTCCCCCAAGGCTTCCCTGGGCCACCTCACTCCCGTAAGCTGTTCAGGATGCAGCTGGAGCCCCCGCCTCATGGCCAGGCCTGTGTGGGACAAGGAGACTGCCAGTCAGAGTGACAAGGCCCAGCTGTCAGGGAGGACCCCTGCTGCAGCCACGATGGGACCCTCGGGCAGTGACACAAACCTGGCATCTGAATTCTAGATCTTAGTCCTACCACCTGTTAACTGGGTGACCTTGAACTAGCAAAGGTGCCCCCTCCGAGTGCTGGTTTCAGGCACCCTAAGGCCTACCCTGAAGGCTGGTTCTGAAGATTAAGGGAAATAGTGTCTGGGAAGGGGCAGCGCTATGCCGACCTTCCCTCTCTTCCTTCACCTTCCCCCATTTGGGGTCAGGATGTTAGGGTTAGCATGAAGACCTCTGGGTGTCCTTGGACAAGTTAGCAAGGCTCTCGGGGCCTTGGCTTCATCCTTGACTCTTCCAGGAGGGTCAGCAGGAAGTGGGTGGTGGCCACAGCAGCGGAAGTGGTGGTGGCAGGGCCAGGGGCCAGAACCCCGCTGAGGTTAAGCTGGGTGGGCAGCTGTGGTGGTGAAGGGGGGGCAGTCCCGCCTCTGAGGATGTGTGATCTTCCCCCCCAAGAGGCTCTGAGTCATAGACAAACAGTTTTGCAGCTCTGCCTCCCTCATTCCCCCAGCCACAGACACACTTGGAATTTCCAAAGTTTTTTTTGTGCTATTTTTCATTACTGTGAGTTTCAGAAACGCCCACTGCCAGAGCCATCCTGAGAAGGACAAGTTCTCTCACAGGACTTCAGAGGGTTGGTGCTGGCAGGCCCTTGGAAGGGGCCTAAGCCAGTCCTACCTCTGCCCCCCATAGCCTGACAAAAGGGACTTAGAGGCCTAAAGAGAGGGAGTGACTGGTCCCGGTGCCCACTGCCATTCAGTGACAGAGCCAGGCCTGGCATCCAGGCCTCTT
Organism: Monodon monoceros; assembly: GCF_005190385.1. Classification (NCBI taxonomy): domain Eukaryota; kingdom Metazoa; phylum Chordata; class Mammalia; order Artiodactyla; family Monodontidae; genus Monodon; species Monodon monoceros. Next base: position 57,574,923 of record NW_021703779.1, on the reverse strand, counting down.
GACACCCATAGTCTCCCTTGCTCACCTGGCTCGCATTCTCTCTATTCTCTTTATCCTATGTCTGTCTGCCACTGGCTTTCTCTCTTCGTCCCTCACTAGGTAATGCCTTCTTCATTCCCTCCAAGAGTCTGAACAGTTGGGGCTCCCAAGTAATTGGAGCTTCCTTTAGCACCCTCTAGCTCACCCTTGCCGAAGATGAGCTGTGCGCTGGCTGGACTGTGCCTGGGGTTTCCATCTTCGGTGCAGTAGCCGCCTTCTCACCCCCTCCACCAGGAGGTATCAGCATCAGATCAGGACACCAGGCAGGTAGCCCAGCCCCACATGGCTCTGGGGTCTTCTTGAGATAGGGCATCAACAGACTCTCTTCCCATCTGCCCACCTGCCTCACCGAGCCAAGCCTAGGGCGGAAGTAGAGCTGACATTTCTTCTTGGGGAGGGGTCAAGATTTGCAGATACCTCCTTCCCAGGGAAATCCTGCTCAGCTTAGAGACGGGAATCCATCCAGTCAGGGCCTGGCCCCTGAGCACACTCCCCGGCCTCTGCCACCAACCTAAGAAGGCTGGAGGGTGGATAGACTGGGGAGCTGCTCTCAGAAATCCTGCCATCGCTCTAAGTGGCAGGGTCAGTGGGTGAGAAGAAAGTTCATCTGTCCCCTACTAAGAAGCCAGGTGGGAGCTCCTGCCTGGAGTCACACAGGTGGCATCTACAGCACATGGCCAGACATTCTGATGTCAGCTCGACACAGACACCTTGTAGTAGAGAGGATGGGCAAGGCTCTGCCATCAGGCATCCGGAGGCAGAGCCTGGCAGGGGAGCAATGGGAAAGGCATGAGCTTTGGTGTAGACAGATCTCAGTTTGAATCCAAGTCGGGATGTCCTTGCTGGTTGACCTTGGCCAAGTTACTTAACCTCTTTAAGCCTTGGTTTCCCCATCTATAAAATGCCTGCCCCCTCACTGTTCAGGATTACAAGAAGGCAGTGCCTACTAAGTGCCCACAATCAGAGGATGTGTCGGGAAAAGAGCTCCCCCAGAGTCTGGTGTATCTTAAGGCAGTGAACAAGGGAGCGAGCAGCAACGAATTTGCGGGTAGCTGACCGGAAACTTAGTGTGAGCCAGCAGCGGGATGTTGTGGCCCGGAGAGCTCCTGCATTGACTGATGGCTGGGGCCTAGGAGGGCAAAGGCATTCCTCCTGCTCTGGCATCCCTCTGGGGCTGGGCTGAGTGGGCTACGGCCAAAGGGGCATCTGTTTGGAAGAGAGCAGGCTGCAGCAGAGGCCGACTCTGTGGCCCTCTGAAGTCCCAGGCATCCTCACCAGCCTATATCTTAGTGCAAGTTAGCAAATAGTACCTCCTTTGGGTGTCTGCAGCTCTGCACATGAGCACATAGCTTGGTGACCATAGCTTGGGCTGGATTTCAGCTTCCAGGGGTCCCCTTGGATGAATGCCTCTTGGCCGCCCTAAAGTTCCCACTATTTGCTCACCCAAATTTTTATTCCTTCAACAAATGCTGATTGAGCTCCTACTATGTGCCCTACTTAGGCACTGTTCTGACTATCGAGGAGGGGCCCTGGGAGCTGGGGATTCTTGCTCTGGAGAAGAGAGGGTTACAGGATATCTACAGAGCTCTCTGAACAAAGACTGTCTGCACGCTTGCTCAGAAGCAAACTTCAAGTCAATGGATATTTACTGAGTGTCCACAAAACGTCTGTCCCAGGGTTACCACTGACTGGCTGTGTGCCCTTGCATGAGTCGCTTTCCCTCTCTGGGCCTTGGCACTAAGCTAGGTGAGCTGTAAGGACTCCTCTGGCTTCCTGCAGGAAATCCTGCAAGATGGCTGGGGGAAAGAGAGTAGACATTTATCATGTGGCCCAGGGCTGCTGTACAGCGCGTTCAAGGCAGGGGGAGAATCTGGACTAGAGAATCTTGGACGTCTTTTTTTTTTTCAGCCTGAGACTCAGATGGCCTCCCACCTTTCTTCCCATTCCTCTCAACGGTCTTCCTCTGGCTGCAGTAATCTCACCGCCCTGCATTTGCCATGGTCTCTCCAGCCCCCATGCCTCAGGCTATGTATGCACTTGGCCTGGAATGCCGACTCCTATTCTGCCTAGTGAAATCTCCCTCATCATGGATGTTGCAGAGAGAACCTAAGCGTAAAAAGGATGGAGGCAGGGGTTTGGACCTGATGTCCTCCACCTCCCTCCCAGCCCAGGGTGTCTGCTGCTGTCCAGGGGATGCTGGGGGCTGAGGTACACCAGCCCCAGGAACACAACTCCGGTCTCAGGGGATCTTTCTGCTGCCATCACCCAGGGCTATACTCTCTTCTCCTTTGGGGCATTTCAGAGTATGTGCTCTGAAACCAGATGGACCAGTGCTCACAGCCCAAATCTGCCCGCTCCCTAACTGTGCAATTTTGGCTCTCTGAGGTCCTGTTTTGTTTTACTTTATTTCATTTATTTAGCTGTGCCAGGTCTTAGTTGCGGCACTTGGGATCTTTTATTTGTGGCCTGCGGGATCTTTAGTTGTGGCATGCGGGATCTTTTAGTTGTGGCCTGTGGGATCCTTAGTTGCGACATGCGGGCTCTTAGTTGAGGCGTGTGGGATCTAGTTCCCTGACCAGGGATCGAACCTGGGTCCCCTGCATTGGGTGTGCAGAGTCTTAGCCACTGCACCACCAGGGAACTCCCCGAGGTCCTGTTTTAGGGCCTCGGTTTCACTCTCTGTAAAATGGGACTGCTAGGTACCATCTCATTGAGGAAGAAGAGATGGCAGGGAGGGAAGAGTGGGCAGGGAGATTGTGTCTGTGAAAGTTGCCTGACAAAAGGTAGAGGCCTGGCTCCCACAGTCTGCCAGCCTTCTGCTGAGCACGGCCCTGGTACCTCTCGTTTCCTGTGTCCTCCACGCTACTCCTGACTCACAAAGCCAAAGGCTTCATCCTTTTCTTTGAAAGCTCTTCTAGAGATTTCCTACCCAGAATTTCTCTCGGTCCTTTGTGCTGTATCCATATGCCTTGAGCCCATCAACTCCATGGAAGGAGTACCAGCAGAGCCCTCCCATGCACTCAGGGCTGGATTACTCTGCCCAGCAGGTCCCACCTCAGCCAAACTCAGGGCTCCCAGGCTGAAAAAGCCTGAAGCAGGTGTTTCGGGGAACTGCCACAATCTCCCCAAAGCCCCTGTGTACCCAGGGGGTGAGCTGGGCCCTTGTTGGGCTCTCCTTCTCATCCCGCTTCCCTAGAGGGCCACTCCCCTTTGGAGAGCTGACACAGGGATTGAGAACATAGAATTTTCTGGGTTCTACTCCTAGCTCTGCCACTTTCTATTTGGGAGAACTTGGGCCTGTAGCTTGGCTTCCCTGACCCAAGCGTGATGTTCATAGTAGCTCTCCCAGGACTCAGTGAACAATCACTGCTTGACATAAGGCAACTGCTCGATTAACGGTGACTGCCTCTTTAAAAAAGTATTTTCGGAAATGCCAGGCATATTGTGGACACTCAGTAAATATTCATTCAATAGAGGCTTAAATCTGAACAAAAGTCAAGACACAGCCTTTGGTCAGAGAACTTCATGGATACTCTGTAGGGTCCCCAAATTTGCCTTCTCTGCTCATCCAATGGCAAAGCCTGCACAGCCTCCCACTGTCGCTTGCATCTTCACTGGAGGCCCAATGGAGCCTCTGAAAAGGTCTCGTGGATGGGGTACAAAGAGCAGGCTCTGCCCCGGGCTAGGTCCCTGGGGTGCTTGTGGCATCAGTGATATTGCAGGCTGGGAGGGCAGAAGCCCTGAGCCAGCAAGTGTGGTCCAAGAGCACAGGCTCAGCCTCATCGAAGGCAGTGGGTAAGGTTCCATCATGAGGCTGGCTTGGGATCAGGTCCCAGTGATGCCATGTATTGGCTGGGTGATTCCAAGCCCATATCCAGTCTGTGAAATGGTGTAATGGGTAATAGTACCTGCCTTGCTTCCTACACAGGCTGAGGGTGAAGATGCAATGAGATACCAAAACTGTATGTAAACTCTGGAGTGTGGAACCCACGTGTTTGGGGCAATTCAAATTGGAATCCTGAACACCTTTTACAGACGGCAGCGGGTTAAAGAGGAGAGGACAGATCTGGGCTCAAATCCTGGTTCTGTAATTTCCTGGCTGTGTGACTTTGGGGAAGTCACTAAACCTCTCTGAGTCTCTGTCTCCTCATTTGTAGAATGAGGATAATAATATAGTCCCTACCCCATTACTGTGAGGGTGCAATGGGGTGATACATAAAGCACAGCCAGCCTGTGGGAAATGGCAGGGTCCACTTAGGAAGGTGTCAGGAAGTCACAGAAGCAAAGCCGAGAGGTACCAAGGCAAGTGCAAAATGGTGAACCATCAACTGTCTCCAACTAACAAATGCTGCCCGAGTCCCTTTGCCCTGCTATGTCCTGAGCTTGGTTTTGAGGATGCCTGAAGGAATCAGGCCGAGTCCCTGCCCTCCAGGGCCTGTCACCAAGCTGGGTTGAATCGGAGTCTTTGGCCCTGGCAGCCATCTCAGGCCTGAGTCCTCTTCCTCAGGGCCTCAGTCTAGCCTTTCCCACCCTGAAGCCCGGCCTGCTCCACTCTTCTACAGCTCCTGGAGAAAATCCTCCTTTGTTAGGCACCTGCCATTCCCAGATGAAGGTTCCTCCCTCCCTGGCTGGAACCCAGAATCTCACTTGGAGAAAATGGAATGATAGTGCCTAGAGCTGAGCAGGCCCCAGGGACCACCTTGCCCCTGTTGTGGAGTTCGGGGTGCAATGGTGGTGGAGACCAGGGCCCTGCTCATGGAGACGGTGTACTAATGGAGGTGACAGAGTGTCTCAGATGGTGATACCTGCCGTGACAGAAATACAGGCAAGAAAGAGCACGATAGGGTAGGGCAGGTGATTTTCAGTCGGGTGCTAAGGGATTCTTCCATCTTGACACTTGGGGAGACAGGGGAACAGATTGGCCCAAGGTCACCCGGCAGGTGCTGGCAGAACGCCTCCAGCCCCGTGCCCCTTCCTGCACCAAGCTGTCTCGGGGGACTCCTCACATCCTTTCCCTTACCTTGTCCTGCTTTCCATGTGCCAGCGTCTCGGCGGGGGCCCCCGAGCTCTTCACCCTTCCCTCTCTTGGGCAGCAGAGGCTTCCGGGAAGACCTCCTCTCTGGCCAGACAGGGTTCTCTCAGGTCCCCATGTGGCTGTGGGGAGGAGACTCGGAGCCCTGGGCAGTGGGAATGTGTTGGGGGCCAGAAACTTGCATGGGCAAATGGTGTCTGAAAACACTGACTGCTGACAGCTCCAGCTGCGCGGGCCTCACCCACCTCCCTCCTACACTGGCGGATTTACAAAGAACCTCACAGCCCATCTCAGAAAAAAAGACAAGATTGTAGGGTTGGAAGGGGGCCGGAAGGGCCACCCAGTTCAAGTGACGGGAAGCTGGCAGGCTCAGCCCTCGGCCTCCAAGGTTGTCTGGACAGCAGGGGTCACTCCTGGGCTGGAAGTGTCCTGGGGAAGGTGGGGTCACAGCCTCCCTGGTCAAATGCCCCTGGTTTCCTGCCCAGAAATGCGAACTGAATCCAGGGGTGGAACCAGCGAGATGACTCCTGGGCTCTCCCAAGAGAGAGCGAGCTTCTTGTTCCCGCAGGTGTGTGAATGGGGCTGCACACCCTGAGCGGGTGAGGGGATGCTGTACAGAGGTGGCATCCGAGGCCTTCGTTCCAATTCCCGCCCAGTCTGCAGCCTCTCCCTGCTCCAAGATGTGGGGCGCTCCAGGCAACCAACATCTCCAGAGCCAGGAGGGCCTGGAACCTGCTTCACCCAGCCCCGCCCCCTCAGCCGAGTGGGCCCAGCACAAGGTCTTGATGGGAACACTCCCCCACCACCGACACTTCTCCTAATGCATCCTTGCTGGCCGGCTGGGAACCGCAGACGGAGCTGTGACAAGAGGGGAGATAAGGGGGCTCTCACATTTCCCCCGGCTGGGCTCCTGGGCTGATGGCATTCACGCTGGCTGATTTCAACATGAAAGGGCCCCTTGAGAAGGAGAGCTCCCTCCCATTCCCCCTTCCCTCTGCTAAGCCCCACTCCGAAGCTAACCACTGTCTGAGCCGCCCTCCCTCTGGAGGCCGAGCTCTGCCGCTGGCCTGCTTGCCAAGACTTCCCCCAACTGCGTCAGCATCACCTCAGCCACCCTGTCCTCCAGGATGAGAGGGGGGCATGCATAGGGCTGCCGCTCCCAGCACCAAGCTGGAGAAAAGAGGAGGGATTTGCCATCCCAACTCGTGACACAGAACCCAGGGTCTGCTCTGGAGACATAGCCCAGCCGACTCTAGGCCACTATGGTGAACACATCTTTGGGAGGACGGCTCTGTGGAGAGGAGGTCTCCCAACCCTAGATCCAAAGGGGACCAGAACATTCTCAGGATCTCTGAGAACCCAAGGGTGTAACTCCCAGGCCTCTTCCCTGGCTCTTTTCTTTAACTGTCTGAGACACGCACCCTTCAAAAATCCACTGAAACATCTCACGTTTCTGCCACCAGAGACCTTCCAGGTATCTGCCCTCAATCTTTTATCCTCCAACTTTTCAAACCTTTTATTTTGAACTAATTTTAGACTTAGAGAAAAGTTAAAAAAAAATAGAACAGAGAGCTCCTGTACACCCCTCACCTAGCTTACCCTGATATTAACATCTTACATAACCTTAGTCCAATGATCAAAACCAAGAAATGAACCTTGGTATGATATTATTAATGAAACTACAGATCTTATTTGACTTTTACCGTTTTTCCACTAATGTCCTTTTTTTTCTGTTCCAGGATCCTATCCAGGACCCCACATCTCTCTCTCTCTCTCTCTCTCTCTCTCTCTCTCTCTCTC
>NW_021703779.1:57551649-57567952 GCF_005190385.1 Monodon monoceros | reverse complement strand
CTACTGTTGTGGCCTCTCCCGTTGCGGAGCACAGGCTCCGGACGCGCAGGCTCAGCGGCCATGGCTCACGGGCCCAGGCGCTCCGCGGCATGTGGGATCCTCCCGGACCGGGGCACGAACCCGTGTCCCCTGCATCGGCAGGCGGACTGTCAACCACTGCGCCACCAGGGAAGCCCAGAACCCCACATCTCTTTGAGTTGCTGTTTCTCCTTAGTGTCCTCAAACCTGTGACAGCTCCTCAGTCTGTTCATCTTTCATGATCTTGGCACTTGTGAAGTGTACTAGCCAGGTGTTTTATAGACTGTCCCTCAGTTTGCGTTTGTCTGATGTTTTCTCATGACTAGAGTGAGCTTATATATCACAGACGTGATGCTGGGTCCTTCTTGGTGCATCATCCCAAGATGTTTGTGATGTCTATATCTCTTATCACTGGTGATGTTTGTCTTGATCATTTGATTAAGTTGATGTTTGCGGCTTTCCTCACTATAAAGTTACTGCATTTCCTTTTTTAAAAAAAATATTTATTTGGTTGTGCTGGGTGTTAGTTGTGGCAGTCAGGCTCCTTAGTTGTGGCACACGGGATCCTTAGTTGTGGCATGCAAACTCTTAGTTACGGCATGCATGTGGGATCTAGTGCCCTGATCAGGGATCGAATCCGGGCCCCCTGCGTTGGGAGCGCGAAGTCTTATCCACTGTGTCCCCAGAGAAGTGCCCTGCATTTCCTTTGATATGTAGTTGACAAATACCTTGGGAAGACATCTGGAGACTATGCAAGTCCCGTTTCTCCTCAAACACTCCACATTTGTCTATTAATTGTAGCATCTATTGCTGCCTCACCATCTATTACTGTGGTGCCATCCTGATAATAGTCATGTTCTGTAGCCTTCTTTCTTTCTACATCTCTGAACTGGAATTTTACTGTAAGGAAACGCTGTCCCCCCTCCCCCATTTATTTATTCATTCAAATATTTGTTAGTGTTAATATGGACCAATGGATATTTCATTTATGCAATGGGCTAAAATCCAATATTTTCTCCTCGCTCAAGAAGGTAGAGTATAACTCCCCACTCCTTAATTATGTGTTGTGCATAGTGACTTCTTTCCAAAGAGAACAGTGTGGCAAAGGGGAAAAAGTAATGTGGAGAAACCTGACAAACACTCCCTCAGCCAGGCGATCCCAGTGGGCAGCAGCAATCAATAGACAGTGTACCTCAGTGATATGTGTTGAGAAGGGTACTTCACCTCTGTGATAGTTCTCCTCACTCCCATCCCCCACTTTAACCATGAGACAATCGTCATGGTTTTTTCAAGTCCAAATTGAGGGACATTCTACGAAATACTCAACTAATACTCCTCAAAACTGTCAAAGTCATCAATAGCAATACTCACAGCCAACAGAATCCTAAGGGGACAAGACAACTAAATGTAATGTGGGGTCTTAGATGGGGCACTGGAAACAGATAAAAGTCATTAAGTAAGAAAGTGTAAACTTTAGTTAATAATAATGTCTCAATGTTGCTCCATTAATTGTAATAAATGAATCACACTCATATGAGATGTTAACAATAGGAGAAACTGGATGTGGGGTATATGGGAACTTTCTGTATTACTTTGCACCTTTTCTGTAAATCTAGAACTGTTCTAAAATTTAAAATATATGTATTAAAAGTCCAATACTATCATTATTTATTTTCTGCTCAAATCGTTCCCGCTTTGGCTATCAGGATCTCCTTCCGCTTGGCTTCTCAGTTCTTCTGTCCAGCCCCCACTCTTTTCCAAGTACTTCCTTATTTCCTGGCACCACAAGGTGGTTCAGGCTCATCTTGGACTTTCCCTGCCTCAGGTCTACGTCAGCCATTTCTCCAAGGAGGGCTGGCACTTTTTATTGGAGGACAGTGTTAGAAACCAAGATCTAGTCACTGGGTGTGCTCGTTGCTTTTAGGCCCCGTCAGTTGATAGAACTAGGAAATATACGTGTGTATACCAACCCACTCTGCTGCAATTTTAAAAATGTTATTTACTCTTGTCCCATCCTCAAGAGATCTACTTTACTTATTGTAACTGCCTCAAGATATTCCTTAGTGGGGATGGACAGATGTCTTATTTAGCCAGTTCCCTATTGGTGGCTATTCACAGTATTACACATTTTATTTTATATTATTAAAATGTTGTAATCCTTGTGCATAATCATGTGCCAAGTGTTTCTACAGGGCAGACAATGGGATCTGAAACTGCTGTGTCAAAAGTTCTGGGCATCTAAAATGTTGATGGAAGCTGCCTATGGGCCCTCCGAGGTAGCTGTACTAATTAACCATTCAAATTTGTTCATGTGCCATTCAGAGCCCAATCTTCTCTAGCTTCCATCTCCCACCACTTTCTCCCACTTGTAGTCTACCACTCAGTCTCAGTGAGCTACTCGCTATTTTCTCTCATGCTTCCAGGTCTCTGCCTATGCTGTTGTTCCCTCTACCTAGGATGTCCTTACTCTCTTATAAGCACAATGAACTTCTATTCACTCTCCAATGCCCATTTCAAAAGGCACCTCCTTTGTAAAGTCTTTCTGAACTTGTCATCCAGGCAGGCAACTGGTGACTCCCTCCTCAGTGACTTCTCTGATCACATCCTGTCAGTTTGGGGAAGTGGTTGTCTGTCTCACTCACTTCTATGATCTTTACAGACTGACCCAACCTAGACTAGGCATGGAGGAGGCCCCTGGAAGTGTCTGCCGGATGAATGGATTAACTTCTCATTGGCTCCAGCCACCTTGTTTTCCATGGGCCTCCTCTTTGGCCCTTAACTAAGAGTCTGGTCTGAAATCAACATTGTTGTTTTTTTTAAAGTTTACACTTAAAGCTTCCATTCCCTCCCACCCCCCATTCCTGGGTGTACCTGCACAGACAGGTACACGTAGGCATTCAGATGTCCTCCCAAGGTGGTGTATGTGAGTGTGTATAAGGGAGAATGTGAGAATCTCTGCGTGTAAGAAAGACAGGACAGAGTGAGAAGTAGAGGAAGAGAGAGAAGAGAGAAGAAGAGAGAGAAAAGAGAGAAAAAGAGGGAGAGAAAAAGAGGAAAGAAGAGACAGTGCAGAGTGAGAATTTTCCAGGTTACTAAGGGGTCAGTGAGCCCCTTTAAATGAAGGTGTGTTAGCAAATGGGACCTGTCAACATGCCATTACCTCTATGGCTGAGCAAGACAGAGCCGAGGGGTTGTAGCCCCAAAGAAAGAAAAATATTTGCTAATAATAGAGGCAAACGCCAAGCAAGCTGCTTTGGGAAGGTCAAGGCCACTGAGTTCTCACTCACTCCCCTGTCACAGGCCTCCACGGTGAGGCATCTGGAGTCTTCCAGCCAGCTCCCCAGTTGTCCAAAGCAGAAACCTGGGAGCCACCTTTAAGTCTCTCTCTTCCTCACCCCCAGATCCATTCGATTACCACCACAAAGTGTGTCTACCTCTTAAATACCTCGTGAATCATCTACTTGTCTCTACTTCCACTGCTGCTACCTGAGGCCGGTGGTCCATTATCTCTCATGGTTACTAGTGCAATAGTCTCCTCGTTGGCCTCCCTGCTTTCAATTCTGCACCTTATGACCCAGTAGACACCAGGGATCAGAAAAGTCATTCTATAAAGCAAATATGATCTTGTCACACCCCTGCTTGAAACTATGTGGCCTACAGGCTAAAGTTCAAATTATATTCAAAACCCTTCATCATGGAGCCTTTACAGCTCAGAAGCAGGTCAGAAAACAGTCAGGACTTAACTTATGTGAGGCACTGGGATCAGGAGGGGAACCAGCATAATTTCAGCCCTTACAAAGGGTGCATGCCACTGCCGTCAGGCCAGCTTGCTTGCTTTCACTCAATAGGAAGCACTAGGCCCTCACTCCTGTTGGTAGCACATGACATGATAGAGACCTCAACTGCTATTTGAACCCTAGGATCCAAACTTTGTTAATATCTTGCTTTCTTCTGGAGCTCATGGCCTATCATAGGGCCTGGTGCACAGCAGGGGCCTTCATCAGTATTGACGAATGAATGGATGGATGGATGGACGGATAGATGGACAGAGGGACATGTTAAATGGGTGAAGGAAACTCCAGCAGGATAGATTGAGATTAACCATAGAATGTCATTAAATTCAAGAATACTGGAGGAAGAAACAGACTCAGAGGCTTGTCCAAAGTGACACTTCTCAGAGCAACCTTGAGAATTAGGAGGTGACTATCATTCCCATTTTAGAGATGAGCAAACAGTGGTTCACAGATGTGAAGTGACTTGCTTGAGGTCACATAGTATCCAGTGGGACACGGATTTGAACCTAGATCTGCTTGGCTCCAAAGATCATGTTCTTTGCACAATCTCACATCAAAAATGATATGGGGCACTCCATTATGTCAGCCTAAGAAGTGGAGGTTGAATATAGATTTCACGTCTGATGGACCTGAGTTTAAGCCTAATTTTTTTTAACATTTTCAATCCTTTATTCTTTTAAAAAGTATTTCCAGAGCACATCCACTGTGTGTGTGTGTGTGTGTGTGTGTGTGTGTATGTGTGATTATAAAGGGTACATACAGGTGGTGGGGTCAGACAGACATGAGTTTGAATCTTGGCTCTACCATTTGCAAACCTTATGACATCCCTAGTGCCTCAGTTTCCTCATCTATAAAATGGGATAATAGCAATGCCTATTTCACAGGCTTGTCGTAGGTATTAAATGAGCATATGCCCGTAAGTCACTTAGTGCCCTGCCACACACACACTCATCAACACTGTGTGCCTGTCTTGGAACCAGGCACTGAGGTACAGAGGTGGCCAAGTCTGCATGGTCCTGCCCTTGCTCTCAGGGAGCTGACAGTCTAGCGAAGGAGACAAAAGTCATGCAAATCCACATATTGTCCATGGAACGTGCTCTGAAGGGAATAAAAACAAAAGGAAGGAGCTGTGAGAGAGAAAACCCAGAATGACAAGTCTAATTTAGATTAAGTGATGGTGATCTTTCTCAGGAGGTGACATCTCAGCCGAGACTTGAAGAATGAGAAGAAGCCAACCATGCAGAATAGAGAAAGAACATTCCAGGCAGTGAAAACAGCAGATGCAAAGGTCCTAAGGTCGGAACGAGCTTGGGATCTTATGGAACAGCAGAGCAGGCTGGAGCAGAGCAGAGGTTAAGGATAGAGGCAGGAAAGATCCCTGATTATTGGAAAGGCAGATAGGAGCCACCTCATGTGGGCCTTGGACTTTTTTTCTAAGTGTCATGGGAAGCCAAGGGAGGGTTTTAAGGAGGAGAGTGACGTGGCCTGATTTACATTTTAAAAGGATCCCTCTGGCTGCTGGGTGGAGAGTAGATTGCAGCAGGGAGGGATGGGAGAAGGAGCCTCAGTGAGGTAGCCATTGCCAAGGTCTCTGCGAGAGGGGGTGTTGCCTCTGACCAGGGTGGTGACAGCAGAGGTGGAGACGTGTGGACTTCTTACCATGTGAGGTACTCCTTGACACTTTTCTTTTTTCAACCCCCTACATCCCATCGGTCAGTAAAGCCTTTTGTCTCTATCTTCAGAATACATCCAAACTCCAACCACTTTCTACCACCTCCACTGTCTCTGCCCTCTAGACCAGCGGCCTCCAGCCTTTTTGGCGCCAGGGACTGGTTTCATGGAAGGTGATTTTTCCACACATGGGGGAGCTGAGGCGGAGGACGGTTCAGGCAGTAACGTGAGCGATGGGGAGCGATGGGGAGCGGCAGATGAAGCTTCGCTCGCTCGTCCGCCGCTCACCTCCTGCTGAGCGGCCCAGTTCCTAACAGGCTGCGGACCAGCACTGGTCCGCGGCCCGGGCGTTGGGGACCCCTGCTCTAGACCACCCTTCAGCCCTTGTCCTCACAGCCCATTCTCTACACCTTAAGGATCTATGCCTGAGGGATCCTGTGAAACCCAGATCAGGTCCCAAGCCTCCCCATCTCTCTACTAGTAAAGCCGAAGTCACCACAGCGGCCAAAGTTTCTCTGAAATCTGGTCCTTCCTTAATTTTCTGCCTTCATATGCTGCTCTTTGCTCACTCAACTCCAGCCACACTGGCCTCTTTACATTTCTTCAAAACTTTCTGACACACAACCAACTCACATTCTTTGCGTGTACTGTTTGGTCTGCCTAGAATGGTCTTTCTGCAGATATCTGTATGGTTCACTTCCTTACCTCCTTCAGAGCTTTCTCAAATGTTACCTTCTCAGTGTGACTTTTTTGGCTATGGTAGCTAAACTTGCAACCTCGCCCTTGGACACCCTGACCCTCTTGCCTCCTGCTTTATTTTTTTCCTCACAGCACTTATCACCATCAACCATATAATATATTTTATTTATCTTTACCTTTTGCCTCTTCTCACCAGACTATGGGCTCCTTAAGGACAGAGATCTTCATATACCAATTTCGTTCACTGACGTATCTCATGCACCTAGAACAGTGCTTGGCACATAGTAGGTGCTCAATAAATATTTGTTGAATGAATACATTGTTGGGGGAAATGAGATGATAGACATGAGAAGACTCTTCTGCATATGTTGTAAAGCTAGACACAAACAAGGGCTGATTGTTGCTAATTTTATTATCGTGCGTGCGCGTCTGTGTGTGTGTGTGTGTGTGTGTGTGTGTGTGCGCGCGTGTGTGTGTAAGAAGCTGTCAGTATGCTAAGGGTGTGGCAGGCCCATTCATCGTTTCCATTACCATCCTTCTCAGCAAATATCAATTTGCCAACCTCCTTCCATGGTGGTTGTTGTGGAGTGTCTGTTTTAACCTTGACAGCAATACTTATGCAATGATAACTGTCACTGACTCCCACCCTACTCTCTCTCGCTCTCTCTCTCTCTCTCTCTCTGTGTGTGTGTGTGTGTGTGTGTGTGTGTGTGTGTGTGTGTGTGTGTGTCTGACCACCGTCTGTCTGGCGTTTAGATCTCATAGTCACCTTCGATGGGCATTTGCATCCCTGTTGAAATGGCTTGATGTCAGTGTAGGCCTTGCCCACTGGAGCAGCACCTTCCCTGATCTTGCCAGGTTAAGACACTGAAGATACAGTCTGGGCTCTGGAGCCAGATGGCCCTGGTTTTAAATCTCAGCACTATCAATTCTAAACTGAGTGGCTACGGGCAAATGTCTGACTCTTTATGAGTTCCAGCTTCATCCCCTGTATGGTAGGGATTATAATTCCTTTCTCGTGGGCTTGTTGGGATGGCCTTACAAGCAAGCAGAAGTGGACATGCTTGTGAACTAGAAATTGCATTCTGCCAAACGCAGAAGGCAGATCTTTCACTCTCTGGATGTTGAGTCTTGGAAATGAGAGCAGGATGGTTTGCCCTGGGTTCCTCTGAGGGAGCCAGGAGCTGGGCTTCCCCTGGGGTATCAGGAGAGGGGAGTCACCATTCACGGAGCACTCCTTAGAGCAGGACTCTGAGCTCAGCACGCTGGATGTGAGCTAAGTATTGTTACTCTCCGTATTTTAGAACTGGGAAAGCTGAGGCTTAGGGAGGTGAAATGATTTTTTTGAGGCTGCAAAGCTACCCGTGGTGAAGCAGGGCCTTCACCCTAAGCCTGCTATGATTCCAGAGCCTGCATTGTTCCTCAGCCAGCCCAGGGAGGGGGTGGGGGTGTCAGGGGGAGAGGAGGCAGAGGGGTGTGGACAGGCAGACTCCTACCACAGGAGCAGCGTCCCAGGAGGAATGCAGACAGTGCCGGAAACCCCAAAGCAATTTTCTAACCCTGGGAAAATGGCCTGTAGTTTGGGCTGGCATGCTCATTGTGCGGGCTGTGAGAGCAGATCTGTCAGGGCCACCCCCGCCCCTCAACCCGAGACACCCTGCGTTGGTCATGGAATCTCAGCAGTAGTCAGGTGGAGGAGCCCTTGGAGATCTTCTCCATCCCGCTGCTCATTTGAATTTCCTGGCGGATTAAACCCACCGCTCAAGCCTGAGGCCCACCTCCGGGATTCTGATTTCATGAGCTTGGGGAAGGGCCTAGGCATCGGGATTTTCCCCAGCTCTACAGTTAATTCAAATGCTGTGACTCAACCAGTCCTTCCTTGCCCCACACTCCAAACACACTGCTTTAGAGTTAGAGAAGCAGAGGCCCATAGAGAGGACACACAGCTTGGAACTCAGGTCTCTGACCCTCTTTAGGGCTCTGTCATGAGAATGCCTTCCACAGGCGACCAGTGAGGTAAGTGAGACAGGGCTCTCAGAGAGCCAGGGGGAGTGGGAAGACAGCATTTCTGACTGGGTGAGAGCTAAAAGCATCCCAGTACTGTGCCGGGTGTCTTCCCCCTCCCCGCCCCCCCCCCCCCCACCAAACTTTTGGGCCCACCACCGCTCCCTCTGCAGCTGTGGGGCGTGGGAAGAGCCCTGGCCAAGGGATCAGGAGCCCTGGGTTTGGGTCCCACCTCTGCCACTAACTCCTTTTGAACCTTGGGCAAGTCCCTTTCCCTCTCTGGGCCTCAGTGTTACTCACCTACGAAATGGGATTAGGCTCAAATGTCCCCTAACTAGTATTTCTTCCAGCTCTGACCTATTTGGTTCTAGAAAAGACAGCATTTAGGAGATCTGTGTTGTGATCTTAACTCTGCATTTGATGTTTCTGAGACACAGCTTCTCACTCTGTAGAATGGTAATCATTGCTATGTGGCCTTGGCCACATTCCTTCTTCTTTCTAGGTCTGCGGTCCCCTTTCCCTAAAGTAAAGTGTGTGGGGACAGGGAGTGGCCTCTATTCAGAAGGCCTGTGAATCTCTGATCCTCTTTCTAACTGGCTGCTTCAGCTCCACTGAGCCCCAGGACAGGGTCAGATGGAGGGAATGCTTTGAGGCAAGTGGTCCCTGCCAAGCTAGAGGGAGATCTTCTGCAGCCAGACCCTATCTCTCCACTTCCTATGACCGTCACTGGGGCCTCCAGCTGGCACCGCCCTCAAAGCTCTCCCAGCCACCAATCCTGGGAGGAGAAGGGAAGTTGTCAAGTCAGCGAGCCACCCTAAGGGCAGGAGCAAAGAGGCTGCAGGGCTTGAAACTTGAAGGGTTAGAGCTCTCGCCCAGCTCTGGTGGGGAGGGACCAGCCTGAAGGATGTGGGGCAGAAACCCCGGAGGATGATAGCAGTTGTAACAGCCACCTTTTCTCCAAGGCCTTCTGTGAGCCCTGTGATCTGTCCAAGTCATAGCGCTGAATTCCTCAACAACCTTGCGAACGAGAGACTCTTGCCAGTTCCACATTACTTGTATTGCAGGTGAGGCTGCTGAGGCACAGAGAAGGAAGAAATTTGCCGAAAACCACACAGTCGGTGTGGCAGTCTGGAATGGGACACAGGCAGGCTCACCCTTGAGTCCCTGTTCTTCCCACCCCACCCAAGGGCTTCCAGTAATAACAATAGCACTTATGTAGTGCTTCCTATGTGCCAGACACACTTCTAAGTGTTCCACACACACACACACACACATATATATATATATATATATATATATATATATATATATATGAAAATAAACTTATTTTATCTGTATGCAACCCTAAGAGGTAGTTACCACGATGAGGTACAGATGAAGACACTGATGTCCAGAACATTCTAGTAACTTGCTCCTAGAGTCACAAGTTAACACATGGAGGAATCAGGCCTCACAATTCGTGCTGTCTCCACCACACTATACAACGCTATATAGAAGGAACCTCAGTATACACACACACACACGCACACACACACACACACCCTATTCGCCCCACATCCCACACCCCTCAGTCTGAGCCCTTGTTCTCTCCCAGGTGGTTGTTTAGGATTGTGTGGCCTAGGACAAATAAAGCACTCCACCCTCATCTCTCTGGGCCTTGGTTTTCCCCTAGACACTGGGGTGATTAGACCAAGTGATCTGTAAGGACCTCCTCTACTCTGCCATATTATTGAGCCTAGACTTGATCCCCATGCCTCTGGCTGGGGCTAGGGCCTCAGGGCACCTCTCTTCTTTCCTCCACCCTCTCTCCTTCCCTAGGAGTTAGTAGTGGCTCAGGCCTGGGCTTTGCAGAAACAAAGGAAATTTAGTCCAGCCTGCCCTAGCCTAGGAAATGAGAGAAGGGTGGCACTGTGACCCACCAGGGTCCAGACCTTCTAGCCCCCAACCACCTCCTTACCTGTCATCCTGTCTCCTGGTCCATGTGAGGGTCTGCCAAGCCACTTTCCAGTCTCAAAACCTCAGGGCCCAGTTTCCCAAGCCCCTTTCTTCCAGTTGCACAGCAGCCTACCTCCCCAGCTCTGTCTGCAGCTTTGATTCATTGTTGCACCTGGAACCTGGGGCCAGCAGCTGTCCTGGCCAGCGTGACCCCTTTCTTGCCCTGAGCTGCTAACAATGCTGGCAGAGTCGCTAACACATAAGAATGTGCTTATTGCTGTGAGAGGAACATTCTGGGCACAGCAGCACAAAGAACACAGTCTGGCTGGAGAATGGTAAAATATCACCCTGGAGCTCAGCTTGGTCACATCCTAGATGTTTAGCTCGGTCAAGTTCCTCAACTTCTCTGAGCTTCTGCTTCCTCATCTCTACAGTGAAAAGCAGAATGACTCTCTCACTGAGTTGTTGGAAAGATTCAGTGTTACAGCAGATGACCATCTTAGGGCACAGTGCCTAGACTGCAGTAGTAAGAGGTCAACAAATTAGACTTAGCTTTGAATCCCACATCTGTATGATCTTAGGCAGGTCAATGAATCTCAGTTTTCTGAGCTCAGAGGCAAGTATAAAAATTCTTGTCCAGTGAGATTTTTATAAGGAAACAATGAGATAATGAATGTAAAATTCCTAGCATGGCGTCTGGCAGATGGTAAAAGATCAAAAATACGTTACCCTGCTCCACCTAGCTCCATGCACAGAGATGAAACTATTTGCCCCCAAACATACATAAATGCACAGAACTCTATGTGTCTTATAACATCAATATCACACAAATCCTCCCAGAGAATACAAAAAGAAGGAAATCTTCCCAACACTTCTTATGAGGCTAGCCAAATAACTAGACAAATCTTGATACCAAAACTAGGTTAAAACGTAGTGAGAAAGGAATATTTCAGCTTAATCTCTCTTGTAAACATGGATGAAAAAACCCAAAGCCAAAATATTAGGAAATGAAATAAAAAACATATTAAAAGAATAATGCATCATGACCAAATGAGGTATATACCAGGATTTCAAGGGTGAAAAATCAGTGGAACAAAAAAGCTGATTCTTTGAAAAGATCAATAAAATTGACAAATCTCTGGCAAGACTGACACAGGAAAAAGAGAGAAGATACACATTACCAATATCAGGAATGAAACAGAGGATATCAATACAGACCCTGCAGACATCAAGAGGACAATAACGGAACACTGTGAACAACTAACTCTACACACAAACTTGACAACTTAGATGAAATGGATTAATTCCTCAGGAAGCACAAACTACCACAACTCATCCAATATGAAACAGATAATTTGGATAGTCCTATAACTATCAAAGAAATTGAATTTGTAATTAAAAACATCCCCCCAAAGAAATCATTAGGGACATATGGCTTCACTGGAGAATTCTACCAAAAGTTTAGAGAATAATGAACACTAATTCTAATCTCTTCCAGAAAAAGAAAGAGGAGCAGAGGCTTCCCAATTCATTTTATGAATCCAGCATTACCCTGATACCAAAACGGGATGAAGAGAGTACACAAAAAGGAAACCAAGACCAATATCCCTCACGAAAAGAGACAGAAAAATTCTCAACAAAATATCAACAAATAGAATTCAGTAATATATAAAAAGAAGTATACCCCATGACCAAGTGGGGTTTATCCCAGGAATGCAAGGCTGGTTCAATGCTTGGAAATCAGTCAGTGTAATCCACCATGTTAGCAGGCTAAGAAAGAAAGATCAGTGAACTTATCAACTGAGAGAGAAAAGCATTATACCAAATCTAACACCCTTTCATTAAAAAAAGCACTCAAGTATTGAGAAGAGAGTAATTTCTTCAACTTGATAAAGACCATCTACAAAATTCGACATTATATTTAATGGCAAAAGACTGAATGATTTTCACCTTAGATTGAGAACAAGGCAAGGATCCTACTCATTCAAAATAGTGATGGAAGTTCTAGTCAGTGCAATAAGGAAAGAAGTAGAAGGAGAAAAAGTAAAAGAGAAAAGAAAAGGCATATAGATTGGAAGGGACGAAATAAAATGGTTCTCATTTGCAGATGGTTTGATTGTCTACATAGAAAATCCCAAGGAATCTACAAAAAATCTCCTAGAACTAATAAGTAAGTTCATCAAAGTCACAAGATACAAGATAAACATACAAAAAAATCACTTGTATTTCTTTATACTAACAATGAACATGTGAACACCAAAATTTTAAATGCAATTCCATTTATAGTCTCTCCAAATATTAAAAGAAAATAATTAGGTATAAATGTAACAAAACATGTGTAGGACTTGTATGCTGAAAATTTTTAAATGCTGATAAAAGAAATCAAAGAAGATGTAAATAAATAGACACCCAGGTGTTCATGGATCGGAAGAATGACACAGTAAAGATGTCAATTGTCTCCAAATTGATATATAAGTTTAATGCTATTCCTATCAAAATTCCAGCAAGCTTCTTAAATAGATATAGACAAGATTATTCTAAAATGTATATGGAAAGGCAGAAGAACTAGATACAGTGTGAGGAATAACTCTACCTGATTTTCAGACTTATTATATAGCTACTATAATCAAGACTATGCAGTATCGGCAGAAGAAGAGATATACAGAACAGTGGAAGAAAAATAGATCCCAGAATAGATAGAAAAATAGAACCCAGAAACAGATCTGCACCAAATATGCCCAACTGATTTTTTGACAAAGGTATAAAAGCATCTCAGTGGAGGAAAGATCACCTTTTCAACAAATGATGTTGGAGCAATTGGGCATTCATAGGCAAAAAGATGAACCTTAGCCTAAATTTCACACATTACACAAAAATTAACCAAGTGAGTCACAGAGTTAAATATAAAACATAACACTATAGATTGTTTGGAAGAAAACACGGGAGAAAATCTTCAGAACTTAATTATTGGTGAAGAATTCTTAGATATGAACCAGAAGCATGATCCATAAAAGAAAAAAATGGATAAATTGGATTTCGTCAAATCAAGTGTTCTTGTTCTGTAAAGAAATTGATGAAAGGACAAGCTACAAACTGGGAGAAAATATTTGTAAACCATGCATTTGACATGGGACTCGTATGTAGAGTATATAAAGAACTCTTAAGACTCCACAGTAAAACAAGGGCTTCCCTGGTGATGCGGTGGTTAAGAATCTGCCTGTCAATGCAGGGGACACGGGTTCTAGCCCTGGTACAGAAAGATCCCACATGCCACGGAGCAACTAAGCCTGTGCACCATAACTACTGAGCCTGCACTCTAGAGCCCATGAGCCACAACTACTGAGCCCGTGTGCCACAACTACTGAAGCCCACGTGCCTAGAGCCCATGCTTCGCAACAAGAGAAGCCACCACAATGAGAAGCCCGAACACCGCAACGAAGAGTAACCCCCTCCCACCTCGACTAGAGAAAGCCCGCGCTCAACAACGAAGAACCAACACAGCCAAAAATAAAATAAATAAATAACTTTACGAAAACAAAACAGAACAAGACAAAAGCAAACGAATAATCCAATTAGAAAATGGACAAAAGACATGAAGAGACATCTCACCAAAGAGGATATACAGATGGCAAATAAGCACATGAAAGGTTAGTCAACATCATTAACGCAAATTAAAACCACAATGAGCTATAACTACGCAGCTATCCAACTGCTAAAACTTCTTTACAAAGTGACAATACCAAAGGCTAGTGAGGGTATAGAGAAACCAGATCATTCATACGTTGCTGGTGGGACTGTAAAGTGGCACAGCCACTCTGCAAAACAGTTTGACCGTTCCTTATAAAACTAAACATTCAAGTACCATATGACCTAGCAACTGCACACTTGGACGTTTATATGAGAGAATTTAAAACTAAGGTTCACACAAGAATTTGTACATGAATGCTTATGGCAGCTTTCTTTCTAATAGCTCCAAACTGGGAACGGCCCAGATGTCCTTCAATGGGTGAGTGGATAAACAAACTCTGGTACATCCACACCATGGAACACTACCCAGCAACAAAAAGGAATATACGACTGACACATGCAACAGCTTGGATAAATCTCCAGAGGATTTTGCTGAGTGGAAAAGCCAATCCCATATAGTTACATACTTAATGACTCCATCATATAATGTTCTTGAAAAGACAAAATTATGGAAATGGCGATGAGTGGTTGCCAGGGGTTAAAAAGGAGTTGGAGCAGGAGGGAAGTGGGTATAGCTGTGAATGGGCAACACGAAGGATCCCTGTGGTGATGGACTGTATGAATGTCACTATCCTGCTGGTGATAATACTATATTTTTGCAAGATATTTCCATTGGGAGAAACTGGTTAATGTGTACATAGGACATCCCTGTATTATTTCTTACAATTGCATGTAAATCTACAGTGATCACAAAATAAAAAAGTTTACTTTAAGAAATTAACAAATGGAATTCAGCGATATATTAAAAAATAATTCATCATGACCAAATGCTTTTTAATCTGGGAATTCAAGAGTGGTTTACCAATCAAATAAAGCAGAAACTAACACACCATTGTAAAGCAATTATACTCCAATAAAGATGTTAAAAAAAAAAGAGTGGTTTACCAATCAAAAATGAATCCTTGTAGTTCACCTAGGAGGAAAAAGGATTAAAATTATGATGGATGCCTAACAAGTGCTTTACGAAATTCAACACCCATTCATGATAAAACTCTCAGCACACTAGGAAGAAGGAGATTCCTCAACCTGATAAAGGGCATCTATCAAAACCTTCAGCGAACAACATACTTAATGGTGAAATATTGAACGTTTTCGTACACTGAGACTAGGTGTGAGACGAGAAGGCTCACTCTCACCATTTCTATTCCATATTGTACTGGAGATCTTAGTGCAGTAAGGCAAGCAAAAGAAATCAAAGATTTGAAAGGAAGAAGTAAAATTGCCATTATTTGTACTTGATATGGTAGTGTATATAGAAAGTCCAGAAGAATCTATAGACAAACGATTAGAATTGATAAGTGAATCTAGAAGCATCACTGGCTATAAAGTCAATATGCCAAAAACCATTGTATTTCTTTACGCCAGCCAAAAAATAGAAAAAGAAAGTTTTAAAAACCCTACCATAGCATAAACATCAAATATTTAGGAATAAATCAAATAAATGATGTGGAAAGCCTCTACACAGAAAACTAAAAGGAATATTATGGAAAGAAATGAAAGAAGACAAATAAATTAAGGGATAAACCATATGCATGTATTAGAAAAGTCTATATTATAAAGATGTCAGTTCTTCCCAAATTAATCTACAGTCAATGTGATCTCACTTAAAAATCCCAGCAAGTTTTTTTTTTTTTTTTTTTGGTGATGGAAATTGACAAATTAGTCCTAAAATTCAGATGGGAATGCAAAAAGCCAAGAATAACCCAGGTAATCTTGAAGGAGAAGAACATAGCTGGAGGACTCTAACAGATACCAAGACCTAGAACTTTGTAGTAATTAAGACATTGTGGTATTGGCATAAGGATATAGAAACCGACATATGGGAAGAATAGAAAATTCCAAACCAGACCCACACATACACAGTCACCTAATTTATGACAAAAATGACACTGTAGTACATTGGAAACTTTAAAAAAAAATGGTGCTGGGTCAGTTGGATAGCCATGTGGAAAAAAAATTTATCTTGACCCCTACCTCACGTCACACACAGAAATCAGTTCCAGATGGATTGTAGCTATAAATGTGAAATTCAAAACAATAAAGCTTTCAGAGGAAAATATAGGGGAACAACTTTGTGCACTTGGAGTAGACAAAGATTTCTTAAATAAGATGGAAAAAATGCTATCCATGAAGGAAAGAGTTGATAATTTGGACTATGTAAGAATAAAGAATTTCTGTCCATTCAAAGACTGTTTTCAGAGGGTGAAAAGAACACCCGCAGAAGAGGAGAAAGTGTTTACAACAGGTATATCTGACAAAGGACTCACAATCTAGAATAGATTAGGCAACCCAATAGAAAAATGTGCCAAGGACCTTGACAGACACTTCAGAAAATAAAGAATATTAAGGTGGCCAATAAACATACGAAAAGGTGTTCAATTTAATGAGTCAAAAGGAAAATACAAAATGAGATCATAATGAGATGCTACTGTACA